>NW_028225677.1:0-215285 GCF_052327205.1 Somniosus microcephalus | reverse complement strand
TCCAAACTGGCAGTGTTTCGATAGCTTGCACAGTTCCGTTAGATACTCAGCATTACTTTCGTCTTTATGCTGGTTCCTTTTGTGAAACTTAAATCTTTCTGCTATCAGCAGCGGTGTGGGGTTTAAGTGGTCCTGTAGGATGGCCACTATGCTTTCAAAATCCTTTTCCACTGGCTTCTCTGGGGTTACTAGGTTTCGCAGTAAACCATATGTTTTTGCACCCATGGAATTCAACAATACCAGTGCTTTCCTGGCATCAGGCACTTCATTCGCTTTGCAGTACACTTCTATGCGTTCTACATATGTCGCCCAATCTTCGGCTTCATTGTCGAACGCTGTGACACTGCCACTCTTCGGCATTGCTGGGTGTGGTTAGACTGGCAAAGAAAAATGCCGTCTCCCGCGCTCTCCCTTTTTCTCCGCCAGCTCAAAATGGCGTCTCCCGTGCTTTCCCTTCTTCTCCGCTGTGGCGCCAAAAAAAAAATGGCGTCTCCCGCGCTCTCTCTTCTTCTCCGCTGCGGCTCAGCCTCTGAACACCGGCTGCGCTCTCTGCGCACTTCTCCTGCGCGCTCTCCCTTCTTCTCTGCTGGGGCTCAGCCTCTGAACACCGGCTGCGCGCTCTGCTCCCCCCTCCCGTGCGCCTCTCTCACTGACGCCGTTCGGGCCTGAACACCGGCTGCGCGCTGTGCGCTCCACCCTCTCTCTCTTTCTTTTTTTTTTCCGGCCGCTCGGTCCTCAACCCCGGCCACGCGCTGTGCGCTTCACCCTCTTTCTTACCCCGTCGACGCTGCTCGGCCTTTTTCCCCAGCCCAGCTCTCCACAGCTTCCTCTGCGATGTTGAAGTCTTCTCCGGATGGCCGATGCCCGTATTCCTGGAATCGGCCTTCTTCTACAGAGTTGCAGGTAGGTTTGAATCCACTCATCGTCGCCACTGTTAAATCTGTGAATCTTGAGGTATGGTGTCCGTTAGTAAATAGACAGAGACTGCAGAGGAACAATCAACAGGTGTTCACTGGATGAGGGTTGCTCTAAAAACTAACAGTACAGATCCCTACTCAGGGTTTATATACAGGTGTGGTCACTGCCGGTACTACAGTATACAGGAGCTGTAAAAAGTACTTCTCCCCATAAAGGTACATACACAACAATGGGGAGAGGGGGAGCGATCGGGAGAAAGGGAAGTGATGGGGAGAGAGGGAAGTGATGGGGAGAGGGGGAGCGATCGGGAGAGAGGGAGTGATCGGGAGAGGGGGAGTGATCGGGAGAGTGGGAGCGATTGGGAGAAAGGGAAGTGATGGGGAGAGGGAAGTGATGGGTGTTAAATCTGTGAATCTTGAGGTATGGTGTCCGTTAGTAAATAGACAGAGACTGCAGAGGAACAATCAACTGGTGTTTACTGGATGAGGGTTGCTCTAAATACTAACAGTACAGATCCCTACTCAGGGTTTATATACAGTGTGGTCACTGCCGGTACTGCAGTATACAGGAGCTGTAAAAAGTAGTTCTCCCCTTAAAGGTACATACACAACAATTCCTCCCCTTTTAGATTAACAGTACCATAACATTCATTTAACAATTAACACTTTTAACATGCAACATTAACTGAAAATAGTCCATTTATAAATTCAGTCTTTGGGGCGGCTTCCTGATCCTTTCTGGATAGCGCCTTTCCTGAGTGTCTTACTCTTGGTGCGGAGGCAATTCTGGCCCCCTGTCATCGGTTGGTTCATCACCAGGTACGCGAGACATGGGGTTGACTTGTTCCTGTGACTCTAGGATCTGGTCGACATGGCATCTCACAATGTTCTCCCCAAACATCCACTGTGTACATTAGTGGCCCCTGCCGCGTGCATATCGTTCCTGGTTGCCATGGAGAGGAGGGCCACTCCCATGGGTGTAGAGGGGCATGTGGTGGTGAATTTTGGACCTTCTGGCATCCTGAGCAGCTCTTTGTCAGGTCCTCGATTTGCTGATCGATCCCCGGCCACCACACATAAGCCCTAGCAAGGCTTTTCATTTTCACCCCTCCCAGATGGCCTTCGTGAAGCTCATTGCGCACTCTCTCCCTTAACTTGGGTGGAATTACCACTCGGGATCCACACATCAAGGTCCCCTGGCATACTGACAGCTGTTCTCTTCTGGATGAGAATGCTGGCAACAGTGAGTCACCATATGTTGGCCATCCCTTCACCGTCAAATCATATACCCGAGACAGTGTCGGGTCATTTCGGGTCTCCTTCTCTATATCCGCGTTAGTTACTGGCAAGCGTTCAATTATAGTCGAATAAAATATTTTGACAGGGTCCACTGCTGGTGCTTCCTCCGCAGTAGGCAGTGGCAGGCGTGATAGCCCATCAGCGTTTCTGTGCTGTTTCGTGCCCTTATACTCTATTTCATATTGGTTCGCCCCTAGAAAAAGGGACCATCTTTGTAGCCATTGCGCAGTCATCACCGGAACGCCCTTCTTTGGATTAAAGATGGAGACAAGTGGTTGGTGGTCAGTCAGCAAGGTGAACTTCTGCCCGTGTAGATAGTGGTTGAACTTTTTCACTCCCCACACTAGGCTGAGGGCCTCCTTGTCAATCTGGGCATAGCTACGCTCGGCTGAGGTTAGTGACCGAGACGCAAAGGCTACTGGCCTCTCCGAGCCGTCCGGGAATTTGTGCGACAGCACCGCTCCAATGCCATAGGGTGATGCATCACATGCCAACCGAATTGGTAGTGCTGGATTGAAATGAGCCAACACCTCTTTTGATGTGATCAATTCTTTGCACTTCTGGTAAGCTCATTTACATTCATCATTCCACTTCCATGGTACCCCCGTTTGCAGTAGGGTGTTCAGTGGGTGTAGTACTGTAGACAAATTCGGCAAGAACTTATGGTAGTAGTTCACCAGCCCGAGGAATGACCTCTTCATTACAGGAATGATGGGTGTGGCCCACTCGCTCCAGTCCACTTTGGACAGTACTCCAGAACGTTCCCAACCCTTCAAAAACTTTGGGCTCGCATTTTCCTCTATTTTGATTGTCGCTGTTATGCCTTTTAGTGTTCCGAGTCCCTCCTGGAACACTTCTTGTGCGTCAGTTAGCATTTTTGACAGTCGTCCAGGTGTGACGTCGTCATCCTTTTTGGCATCTACCGTCAGTGCTTGTATGGAATGCCAATCTAATGGTATCTTCCGGATCCATTCACGTCCTAGTAGTGGTGGTCCTCCATCTGGCAATACATATAGGTCCATTTTTGGTGTTTCCTTGCCATTGTATATCACGTTCACCCTTATTTTTCCTTTGGGGTAGACTTTTTGCCCTGTGTACGTCTTCAAGACAATCTCTGTATCTCTCAAGGGTATATGTGAGAATAGCCGCTTGTAGTCCCTTCGGTTTATGACTGTTAGGGCTGATCCTGTGTCCAATTCCATTTTCACTTGGACTCTGTCTATCTTGAGCGTGACCCAGATAGTTTGGTGATCCTCCATTTTGGTTACATTATGTAGTTTCAGACAACCCAGCTCCTTGCTTCCGGAGTCTGTATCACTTTCCTGTTCGTCTGAACTACTCTCCGTCACCTTATGTACCTTATTGTACTTCTCCTGTGGAGATTTCTTGCTGCTGGTTTTCTTTCCCGACCTGCAGACTCCTGCTATGTGTCCTACTTTTCCACACTGTCTGCACACTTGGTTCTTGAACCAACAATCCTTATGGTCATGTGATGTTCTGCCGCAGCAATAGCACTTTACTGCTCCGTATAACATTTCATTGGTGCCATATTCTTGCGGTCTCCGTTGTATCTCTGCAGCGCCCCATGCGGCTGCTTCGTGTGATACTGCCATGCTGAAAGCCTTGTCCAGCGTAAGATCCTTTTCTGATAGAAGCCATTTCTGGGTTCCTTCACTTTGAAGCCCACACACAAACTTGTCCCTTAAAGTATCTGCTAGTCCCGTTCCAAACTGGCAGTGTTTCGATAGCTTGCACAGTTCCGTTAGATACTCAGCATTACTTTCGTCTTTATGCTGGTTCCTTTTGTGAAACTTAAATCTTTCTGCTATCAGCAGCGGTGTGGGGTTTAAGTGGTCCTGTAGGATGGCCACTATGCTTTCAAAATCCTTTTCCACTGGCTTCTCTGGGGTTACTAGGTTTCGCAGTAAACCATATGTTTTTGCACCCATGGAATTCAACAATACCAGTGCTTTCCTGGCATCAGGCACTTCATTCGCCTTGCAGTACACTTCTATGCGTTCTACATATGTCGCCCAATCTTCGGCTTCATTGTCGAACGCTGTGACACTGCCACTCTTCGGCATTGCTGGGTGTGGTTAGACTGGCAAAGAAAAATGCCGTCTCCCGCGCTCTCCCTTTTTCTCCGCCAGCTCAAAATGGCGTCTCCCGTGCTTTCCCTTCTTCTCCGCTGTGGCGCCAAAAAAAAAATGGCGTCTCCCGCGCTCTCTCTTCTTCTCCGCTGCGGCTCAGCCTCTGAACACCGGCTGCGCTCTCTGCGCACTTCTCCTGCGCGCTCTCCCTTCTTCTCTGCTGGGGCTCAGCCTCTGAACACCGGCTGCGCGCTCTGCTCCCCCCTCCCGTGCGCCTCTCTCACTGACGCCGTTCGGGCCTGAACACCGGCTGCGCGCTGTGCGCTCCACCCTCTCTCTCTTTCTTTTTTTTTTCCGGCCGCTCGGTCCTCAACCCCGGCCACGCGCTGTGCGCTTCACCCTCTTTCTTACCCCGTCGACGCTGCTCGGCCTTTTTCCCCAGCCCAGCTCTCCACAGCTTCCTCTGCGATGTTGAAGTCTTCTCCGGATGGCCGATGCCCGTATTCCTGGAATCGGCCTTCTTCTACAGAGTTGCAGGTAGGTTTGAATCCACTCATCGTCGCCACTGTTAAATCTGTGAATCTTGAGGTATGGTGTCCGTTAGTAAATAGACAGAGACTGCAGAGGAACAATCAACAGGTGTTCACTGGATGAGGGTTGCTCTAAAAACTAACAGTACAGATCCCTACTCAGGGTTTATATACAGGTGTGGTCACTGCCGGTACTACAGTATACAGGAGCTGTAAAAAGTACTTCTCCCCATAAAGGTACATACACAACAATGGGGAGAGGGGGAGCGATCGGGAGAAAGGGAAGTGATGGGGAGAGAGGGAAGTGATGGGGAGAGGGGGAGCGATCGGGAGAGAGGGAGTGATCGGGAGAGGGGGAGTGATCGGGAGAGTGGGAGCGATTGGGAGAAAGGGAAGTGATGGGGAGAGGGAAGTGATGGGTGTTAAATCTGTGAATCTTGAGGTATGGTGTCCGTTAGTAAATAGACAGAGACTGCAGAGGAACAATCAACTGGTGTTTACTGGATGAGGGTTGCTCTAAATACTAACAGTACAGATCCCTACTCAGGGTTTATATACAGTGTGGTCACTGCCGGTACTGCAGTATACAGGAGCTGTAAAAAGTAGTTCTCCCCTTAAAGGTACATACACAACAATTCCTCCCCTTTTAGATTAACAGTACCATAACATTCATTTAACAATTAACACTTTTAACATGCAACATTAACTGAAAATAGTCCATTTATAAATTCAGTCTTTGGGGCGGCTTCCTGATCCTTTCTGGATAGCGCCTTTCCTGAGTGTCTTACTCTTGGTGCGGAGGCAATTCTGGCCCCCTGTCATCGGTTGGTTCATCACCAGGTACGCGAGACATGGGGTTGACTTGTTCCTGTGACTCTAGGATCTGGTCGACATGGCATCTCACAATGTTCTCCCCAAACATCCACTGTGTACATTAGTGGCCCCTGCCGCGTGCATATCGTTCCTGGTTGCCATGGAGAGGAGGGCCACTCCCATGGGTGTAGAGGGGCATGTGGTGGTGAATTTTGGACCTTCTGGCATCCTGAGCAGCTCTTTGTCAGGTCCTCGATTTGCTGATCGATCCCCGGCCACCACACATAAGCCCTAGCAAGGCTTTTCATTTTCACCCCTCCCAGATGGCCTTCGTGAAGCTCATTGCGCACTCTCTCCCTTAACTTGGGTGGAATTACCACTCGGGATCCACACATCAAGGTCCCCTGGCATACTGACAGCTGTTCTCTTCTGGATGAGAATGCTGGCAACAGTGAGTCACCATATGTTGGCCATCCCTTCACCGTCAAATCATATACCCGAGACAGTGTCGGGTCATTTCGGGTCTCCTTCTCTATATCCGCGTTAGTTACTGGCAAGCGTTCAATTATAGTCGAATAAAATATTTTGACAGGGTCCACTGCTGGTGCTTCCTCCGCAGTAGGCAGTGGCAGGCGTGATAGCCCATCAGCGTTTCTGTGCTGTTTCGTGCCCTTATACTCTATTTCATATTGGTTCGCCCCTAGAAAAAGGGACCATCTTTGTAGCCATTGCGCAGTCATCACCGGAACGCCCTTCTTTGGATTAAAGATGGAGACAAGTGGTTGGTGGTCAGTCAGCAAGGTGAACTTCTGCCCGTGTAGATAGTGGTTGAACTTTTTCACTCCCCACACTAGGCTGAGGGCCTCCTTGTCAATCTGGGCATAGCTACGCTCGGCTGAGGTTAGTGACCGAGACGCAAAGGCTACTGGCCTCTCCGAGCCGTCCGGGAATTTGTGCGACAGCACCGCTCCAATGCCATAGGGTGATGCATCACATGCCAACCGAATTGGTAGTGCTGGATTGAAATGAGCCAACACCTCTTTTGATGTGATCAATTCTTTGCACTTCTGGTAAGCTCATTTACATTCATCATTCCACTTCCATGGTACCCCCGTTTGCAGTAGGGTGTTCAGTGGGTGTAGTACTGTAGACAAATTCGGCAAGAACTTATGGTAGTAGTTCACCAGCCCGAGGAATGACCTCTTCATTACAGGAATGATGGGTGTGGCCCACTCGCTCCAGTCCACTTTGGACAGTACTCCAGAACGTTCCCAACCCTTCAAAAACTTTGGGCTCGCATTTTCCTCTATTTTGATTGTCGCTGTTATGCCTTTTAGTGTTCCGAGTCCCTCCTGGAACACTTCTTGTGCGTCAGTTAGCATTTTTGACAGTCGTCCAGGTGTGACGTCGTCATCCTTTTTGGCATCTACCGTCAGTGCTTGTATGGAATGCCAATCTAATGGTATCTTCCGGATCCATTCACGTCCTAGTAGTGGTGGTCCTCCATCTGGCAATACATATAGGTCCATTTTTGGTGTTTCCTTGCCATTGTATATCACGTTCACCCTTATTTTTCCTTTGGGGTAGACTTTTTGCCCTGTGTACGTCTTCAAGACAATCTCTGTATCTCTCAAGGGTATATGTGAGAATAGCCGCTTGTAGTCCCTTCGGTTTATGACTGTTAGGGCTGATCCTGTGTCCAATTCCATTTTCACTTGGACTCTGTCTATCTTGAGCGTGACCCAGATAGTTTGGTGATCCTCCATTTTGGTTACATTATGTAGTTTCAGACAACCCAGCTCCTTGCTTCCGGAGTCTGTATCACTTTCCTGTTCGTCTGAACTACTCTCCGTCACCTTATGTACCTTATTGTACTTCTCCTGTGGAGATTTCTTGCTGCTGGTTTTCTTTCCCGACCTGCAGACTCCTGCTATGTGTCCTACTTTTCCACACTGTCTGCACACTTGGTTCTTGAACCAACAATCCTTATGGTCATGTGATGTTCTGCCGCAGCAATAGCACTTTACTGCTCCGTATAACATTTCATTGGTGCCATATTCTTGCGGTCTCCGTTGTATCTCTGCAGCGCCCCATGCGGCTGCTTCGTGTGATACTGCCATGCTGAAAGCCTTGTCCAGCGTAAGATCCTTTTCTGATAGAAGCCATTTCTGGGTTCCTTCACTTTGAAGCCCACACACAAACTTGTCCCTTAAAGTATCTGCTAGTCCCGTTCCAAACTGGCAGTGTTTCGATAGCTTGCACAGTTCCGTTAGATACTCAGCATTACTTTCGTCTTTATGCTGGTTCCTTTTGTGAAACTTAAATCTTTCTGCTATCAGCAGCGGTGTGGGGTTTAAGTGGTCCTGTAGGATGGCCACTATGCTTTCAAAATCCTTTTCCACTGGCTTCTCTGGGGTTACTAGGTTTCGCAGTAAACCATATGTTTTTGCACCCATGGAATTCAACAATACCAGTGCTTTCCTGGCATCAGGCACTTCATTCGCCTTGCAGTACACTTCTATGCGTTCTACATATGTCGCCCAATCTTCGGCTTCATTGTCGAACGCTGTGACACTGCCACTCTTCGGCATTGCTGGGTGTGGTTAGACTGGCAAAGAAAAATGCCGTCTCCCGCGCTCTCCCTTTTTCTCCGCCAGCTCAAAATGGCGTCTCCCGTGCTTTCCCTTCTTCTCCGCTGTGGCGCCAAAAAAAAAATGGCGTCTCCCGCGCTCTCTCTTCTTCTCCGCTGCGGCTCAGCCTCTGAACACCGGCTGCGCTCTCTGCGCACTTCTCCTGCGCGCTCTCCCTTCTTCTCTGCTGGGGCTCAGCCTCTGAACACCGGCTGCGCGCTCTGCTCCCCCCTCCCGTGCGCCTCTCTCACTGACGCCGTTCGGGCCTGAACACCGGCTGCGCGCTGTGCGCTCCACCCTCTCTCTCTTTCTTTTTTTTTTCCGGCCGCTCGGTCCTCAACCCCGGCCACGCGCTGTGCGCTTCACCCTCTTTCTTACCCCGTCGACGCTGCTCGGCCTTTTTCCCCAGCCCAGCTCTCCACAGCTTCCTCTGCGATGTTGAAGTCTTCTCCGGATGGCCGATGCCCGTATTCCTGGAATCGGCCTTCTTCTACAGAGTTGCAGGTAGGTTTGAATCCACTCATCGTCGCCACTGTTAAATCTGTGAATCTTGAGGTATGGTGTCCGTTAGTAAATAGACAGAGACTGCAGAGGAACAATCAACAGGTGTTCACTGGATGAGGGTTGCTCTAAAAACTAACAGTACAGATCCCTACTCAGGGTTTATATACAGGTGTGGTCACTGCCGGTACTACAGTATACAGGAGCTGTAAAAAGTACTTCTCCCCATAAAGGTACATACACAACAATGGGGAGAGGGGGAGCGATCGGGAGAAAGGGAAGTGATGGGGAGAGAGGGAAGTGATGGGGAGAGGGGGAGCGATCGGGAGAGAGGGAGTGATCGGGAGAGGGGGAGTGATCGGGAGAGAGGGAAGTGATGGGGAGAGGGGGAGCGATCGGGAGAGAGGGAAGTGATGGGGAGAGGGGGAGCGATCGGGAAAGAGGGAAGTGACGGGGAGAGGGAAGTGATGGGGAGAGGGGGAGCGATCGGGAGAGGGGGAGCGATCGGGAGAGGGGGAGCGATCAGGAGAGAGGGAGCGATCGGGAGAGAGGGAGCGATCGGGAGAGGGGGAGCGATCGGGAGAGAGGGAAGTGATGCGGAGAGGGAAGTGATGGGGAGAGGGAAGTGATGGGGAGAGGGGGAGTGATCGGGAGAGGGGGAGCAATCGGGAGAGAGGGAGCGATCAGGAGAGGGGGAGCGATCGGGAGAGAGGGAAGTGATGGGGAGAGGGAAGTGATGGGGAGAGGGAAGTGATGGGGAGAGGGGGAGCGATCGGGAGAGAGGGAGTGATCGGGAGAGGGGGAGCAATCGGGAGACAGGGAGCGATCAGGAGAGAGGGAGCGATCGGGAGAGAGGGAGCGATCAGGAGAGGGGGAGCGATCGGGAGAGAGGGAAGTGATGGGGAGAGGGAAGTGATGGGGAGAGGGGGAGCGATCGGGAGAGAGGGAGTGATCGGGAGAGGGGGAGCAATCGGGAGAGAGGGAAGTGATGGGGAGAGGGGGAGCGATCGGGAGCGTGGGAACGATTGGGAGAGAGGGAAGTGATGGGGAGTGGGGGAAGTGATGGGGAGAGGGGGAGCGATCGGGAGGGGGGAGCGATCGGGAGAAAGGAAAGTGATGGGGAGAGAGGGAGCGATCGGGAGAGAGGGAAGTGATGGGGAGAGAGGGAAGTGGTGGGGAGAGAGGAAGCGATCGCGAGAGAGGGAGCGATCGGGAGAGGGAAGTGATGGGGAGAGGGAAGTGATGGGGAGAGGGGGAGCGATCGGGAGAGGGGGAGCGATCGGGAGAGGGGGAGCGATCAGGAGAGAGGGAGCGATCGGGAGAGAGGGAGCGATCGGGAGAGGGGGAGCGATCGGGAGAGAGGGAAGTGATGGGGAGAGGGAAGTGATGGGGAGAGGGAAGTGATGGGGAGAGGGGGAGTGATCGGGAGAGGGGGAGCAATCGGGAGAGAGGGAGCGATCAGGAGAGGGGGAGCGATCGGGAGAGAGGGAAGTGATGGGGAGAGGGAAGTGATGGGGAGAGGGAAGTGATGGGGAGAGGGGGAGCGATCGGGAGAGAGGGAGTGATCGGGAGAGGGGGAGCAATCGGGAGACAGGGAGCGATCAGGAGAGAGGGAGCGATCGGGAGAGAGGGAGCGATCAGGAGAGGGGGAGCGATCGGGAGAGAGGGAAGTGATGGGGAGAGGGAAGTGATGGGGAGAGGGGGAGCGATCGGGAGAGAGGGAGTGATCGGGAGAGGGGGAGCAATCGGGAGAGAGGGAAGTGATGGGGAGAGGGGGAGCGATCGGGAGCGTGGGAACGATTGGGAGAGAGGGAAGTGATGGGGAGTGGGGGAAGTGATGGGGAGAGGGGGAGCGATCGGGAGGGGGGAGCGATCGGGAGAAAGGAAAGTGATGGGGAGAGAGGGAGCGATCGGGAGAGAGGGAAGTGATGGGGAGAGAGGGAAGTGGTGGGGAGAGAGGAAGCGATCGCGAGAGAGGGAGCGATCGGGAGAGGGAAGTGATGGGGAGAGGGGGAGCGATCGGGAGAGAGGGAGCGATCGGGAGAGGGGGAGTGATCGGAAGAGGGGGAGCGATCGGGAGAGAGGGAGCGATCGGGAAAGGGGGAGTGATCGGGAGAGTGGGAGCGATTGGGAGAGAGGGAAGTGATGGGGAGAGAGGGAGCGATCGGGAGAGGGGGAGTGATCGGGAGAGAGGGAGCGATCGGGAGGGGGGAAGTGATGTGGAGGGGAAGTGCTACAGATATCAGAGAGGAAATCCTTTCTTTCAATCGTCTCAAAACTGTAAAGCAAAACGGGACTGCGGGACAAGGGGAGGAGTTGTCGGAGATGTCCTGTGATTGGCACCTGTGTGATCTCCACACATGGCCAATGGGGCAGAAGCAACTCATCGATGGAAAGTTTCTTTTGGCTAACGTGCAAGAAAGACACATCCCTCCATTCCTGGAACCAGTTGTTCTGCAAACTTCTTGGATTAGTTTGCCTGACATCATCTTAAATCAGAATCTTTTGCACATGTGTGCTCTTAAATCAGCTGCTGCTTCTGCCTTCCAAGCGCACAGTAATGGACAGCTGTTTAGAAAGAAAGAACTCGCATTTTTATAGTGACTTTCACAACCTCAGGACGTCCCAAAGCGCTTTACAGCCAGTGAAGTACTTTTGAAGTGTTGTCATTGCTGTATTGTAGGAAACGCAGCAGCCAATTTGTGCACAGCAAGCTCCCACAAACCCAGAAACAGCGGTGAGATAATGACCAGAAAATCTGTTTTTTAGTGGTGTTGATTGAGGGTTAAATATTGGCCTGGACACCGGGGATAACTCCCCAGCTCTTCTTCAAAATAGAGCCATGGGATCTTTCACGTCCACCTGAGCGAGCAGACGGGGCCTCGGTTTAACGTCTCACCTGAAAGGCAGTACTTCCAACAGTGCAGCGCTCCCTCAGTACTCGGTGCTGTGCTGAAGGCTCTTGGAATGGGACTTGAACCCACAGGTGAGAGGTAAGAGTGCTACTCACTGATCCACAGCTGACAACTTGCACTGCCACCTTTAGTGACCTTTCTGTATCTACATACCAAAGTCCTTCAACTCTATTCAAAGTTTTACCATTGCGGTGGTATCTCCATTCCTTTTTCTCACTTCCTTTGCACAGAATTTGGTAAAAGTGAAGACTGAGGGGTGACCTAATAGAGGTCTTTAAAATCATGAACGTTTTTGATAGAGTGGATACAGAGAGAGTGTTTCCACTTGTGGGGAAGAGCATAACTGGAGGCCATCAATATAAAATAGTCACCAAGAAATCCAATAGGGAATTCAGAAGGAACTTCTTTACCCAGAGAGTGGTGAGAATGTGGAACTCACTACCACAGGGAGTGGTTGAAGTGAATAGTATAGATACATTTAAGGGGCGGGCTAGATAAGCCTATGAGGGAGAAGGGAATAGAGGGTTATGCTGATAGAGTTAGATGAGGAAAGACGGGAGGAGGCTCGTGTGGAGCATAAACACCGGCATGGACTGGTTGGGCCGAATGGCCTATTTCTGTGCCGTATATCCTATGTAATCCTATGTAAAATGATAATCCGATCCTCTGCGATTTCATCCCTTGCTTCCATCAGGATCCTCAGATGGAAAACGTCAAGGCCTGGTGATTTGCCTGCCTAAAATTTGAGAATCTTCTTTAGTCCCATTCCTCACCCCTGTTAACAGTTCTATGCCCCCACCTCTGGTGCTTCTACAGTTCCAACATCCACCTCCTCTTCAGACTGGGCCAAACTGATAGCGCTGCCGTTCCCTCACTCTTCACCAGGTGGCCTCTTTCATCGCTTCGCACCTCGATCCGTACGTTGACTGTCCTCTTATTGCCAATGTGTGTCTGCATTTTTGGCTCATTTTCTCTCATACTCCCTCTTAGCATTTCTGATCTCCCTTTATGCGGCTTTTCCAGATTTATCCTGGCTTTTCATTTTTATTACCTGTCTTGCAAGTGCTAAATGCTCCTTATTTTTTTATCGCTTTTCAAATTTGGTCTAATTTCCGGCGAGTTATCCCACGAATCTTTATCGCTCGTGGGAAAAACCTCCCTTCGAGCTTCAAGCTTCCCGAGTTCATTTCGTGAGGTTGGGAGAGGGGGGAGAAAGAGGCGCAAATCCCTCCTGGTTACTCCCCCCACCAAAACAGAGAAACGGATCCACTATCCTATTCTTCTTATTAATCAGAGCTCAGGAAGTTACAAACCTTCGCAGTTCCTTTTTAAAGGTCTTACTGTCCAAGACCTGGACCATTAAGAGAATGTCCGATCAACATTAAAGGCTAAGTACAGGAACTGCAGCCTTCCCTTACTGAAAACTATTGATCGATGTACGTTAGAGAATGCCATTAACTGGAAGAGGACATAAAAGAGGCAGCAATTTAGCAACAATGCAAACTGGGTAACACAGAGTAGAGTGATTGGGACCTAAATTCAATATCGTTGCGCCCGTTTTATACCATAACCGCTGCCTGAAACGAGCGCAGGCTTCATTCAAAGGTGGAATGAGGCTGCAAGACCAAGAAACAAATCTATCTGATCTGGATTTGAATGGATCAATACACTAGCGGCTTCCATTGTCTCCCCGGGGAGCCTGTTCCATAGATTGACCACTCGCTCACTGAAATGTTGTTTCCGCAGATTGGTTTTGAATTTACCCCCCTTTAAACGCAGGCCGCGTCCTCTGGTTCTTACTGTTCTGGACAAGGTGAGACAGCTCGTCACAGTCTACGATATCTAGTCCCTTTAGAATCCTAAAAACAGCAATCATATCACCTCTCAACCTTCTCTTTTCCTGTGAGAACGTGCCCAATTTATATAAATTAAGAATACGGAAGAGTGAGATTGGACGAGGTGGCTCAGACCTGACGGGCCGAATGGCCTGTTTCTACGCTGAAGCAGTCTATGACCTCAAAATGATTAGAGGACGGAGGTCATGACCCCCCCCCTGACCTCGCTCCTCATAATCCAACCCCTCAATTATTCTGGTTTCTCTCTTCTGTATCCTATGAATAGCTGCAATATCCTTTTTCTACTGTGGCAGAGCTAGGATTGGTCGATGGGGGGGGGGGGGCGCGCTGTTGCGGGCGATGGTGAACTCTCGATTTGGCCGACTTGGTAGGAAGGGGACCGAGTTGGGAACTTACCCAGTCTGAAGGCCGAATCAGGAGGCTGAAGACAAGTGACAGAGGCCCCTGGGGGCGAAATGGAGGTGGTCCTCCAAAGCCCCATTGGTTCAGGGGACGGGGGTCACATGACCCCCATCTGACCTCGCACTGGATCCGCTACAAATGAAATGGAATGTATTTTCTACTTTGCAAGTTAGTAAATCAAGAGCTGCAGTTAAACTCGAATCAGAGACTGCTTCAGCGCAGAAACAGACCATTCGGCTCATCAGCTCTGAGCCACCTCGTCCAATCTTACTCTTCCGCTTCCTCCCCATACTCTTGAATATTCCTCTTTCTCAAGCCACTATCTAATTCCCTTTTGAAAGATTTTATGACTCCAGCTCCAAACTTGATTTGTGGCCGAGAGTTCCACATTCTAACCGTCCCTTTAACTTTTTTCCTAACCTCCCCTTTAATTTATTTTACGGTTATCTTAAGTTAGCGCCGTAGATAGGTTCATTATAAGAACATAAGAAATAGGAGCAGGAGTCGGCCATTTGGCCCCTCGAGCCTGCTCCGCCATTTAATGAGATCATGGCTGATCTGATCTTGGGCTCAGCTCCATTTCCCTGCCTGCTCCCCATAACCCTTCACTCCCTTATCTTGCAAAAATCTGTCTATCTCCACCTTAAATATATTCAATGACCCAGCCCCCACAGCTCTCTGGGGAAGAGAATTCCACAGATTTATGACCCTCTGAGAGAAGAAATTCCTCCTCATTTCTGTTTTAAATGGGTGCCCCCTTATTCTGAAACTATGCCCCCTAGTTCTAGATTCCCCCATGAGGGGAAACATCTTCTCTACATCTACCTTGTCGAGCCCCCTCAGTATCTTGTATGTTTCAATAAGATCACCTCTCATTTTTCTAAACTCCAATGAGTATTGGCCCAACCTGCTCAACCTTTCTTCATAACTCAACCCCTTCATCTTAGGAATCAACCTCATGAACCTTCTCTGAACTGCCTCCAATGCATGTATATCCCTCCTTAAATAAGGAGACCAAAACTGTACGCAGTACTCAAGGTGTGATCTCACCAATACCCTGTACAGTTGTAGCAGGACTTCCCTGCTTTTATACTCCATTCCCTTTGCAATAAAGGCCAACATTCCATTTGCCTTCCTGATTACTTGCTGTACCTGCATGCTAATTTTTGTGTTTCATGCACAAGGACCCCCAGGTCCCTTTGTACTGCAGCATTTTGTAATCTCTCTCCATTTAAATAATAATTTGCTTTTTAATTTTTCTTACCAAAGTGGATAACCTCACACTTTCCCACATTATACTCCATCTGCCAAATGTTTGCCCACTCACTTAACCTGTCTATATCCCTTTGCAGATTATTTGTGTCCTCTTCTCAATTTGCTTTCCCACCTATCTTTGTATCATCAGCAAACTTGGCTACATTACACTCGGTCCCTTCATCCAAGTCATTAATATAGATTGTAAATAGTTGAGGCCCCAGCACCGATCCCTGTGGCACCCCACTAGTTACCGTTTGCCAACCGGAAAATGACCCATTTATCCCGACTCTCTGTTTTCTGTTAGTTCGCCAATCCTCTATCCATGTTAATATAATACCCCCAACCCCGTGAGCTCTTATCTTGTGCAGTAACCTTTTATGTGGCACCTTATCGAATGCCTTCTGGAAATCCAAATACACCACATCCACTGGTTCCCCTTTATCCACCCTGCTCGTTACATCTTCAAAGAACTCCAGCAAATTTGTCAAACATGATTTCCCTTTCATAAAACCATGCTGACTCTGCTTGACTGTATTATGATTTTCTAAATGTCCTGCTACTGCTTCCTTAATGATGGACTCCAGCATTTTTCCAGTGACAGATACAGCTACAGTACATTTTCTCTTTTGATCCCATCAGGCTGGGTTGGAGTAGAACCCAGCTAGAGGTGAAAGGTTAGTGTCTGACCATCCCATCCCATCCCACCCCCTATCCTGTGGTCACTCATATAAAAACACATTAATTTTATTATTTAAGCCTGGCTGACCACCTGGGCTCAGATCTTGAATAAATCAATGTTTTTTAATGTGCGTGTGGCTTGCACACCCCGAATGTTTCCTATTATCTATTCCCCAAGGCTGTGTGGGTTGGTAGACGCATTTAACTGCAGATTACATCCCTTGTAACTCAATAGGAGTTTTCCCATAACCATACCAGAATGACAGACCTAGGAGAGACGTGTTGGCAGGCTATTTGACTGTGTGAGGTGCCTGATGCTATCCTTGCTTGATAGACACATGCACACACTCAAACGCACACACATGCACACCCACATACACATGCACACACGTGCACACCCACATACACATGCACACGCAAACATGCACTCCCATATACACACGCAAACGCACACGTGATGGTGCTGTGTCTTCATCATCAGTGTCTTGGTGCTCTTCTATTCTGTGCTCCTCCACCAGTGCCTGGCCAGGTGGCAGTTCTTGGATATCTGAAGGAAGAAAGGCACAAGGGTAAGGTTGCGGTGGGGGTTGGGTTGGGGTGGGGTGGAAGCAAGCGGTGCATGCTTACACCATGTGCAGCTTGTAAATCAGAAGAGATTGAGGGATGAGGGAGAAGTGGGATATGAGAAGGAGGATTACGTATGAGGATATCGTCATCTTGTATTGTTTCAGCCCCGCCGCTGGCTACGGGCTCAGCAATGCCTCTCCCAGTAACGGCCAACACCGTCTCCTCCAGCAGGGTCAGGTTATGCAGGCGCGCCTGTCCCCCGGCGTTTAGGTCCTGCTGGTGCCGGTTGTGAGCCATCTTGTCCTGCAAGAGAAAGGGAAGTGTGTCAGTGAGTGTGGTGTAATGTGTTTGGATGATATGGCTGTAATGTTTGAATTGCTGAGAGTGTGTACAAGCTGTGAGATGTGCGTGTGAGGCTTGCAGCAGTGGTAAGTGTGTGAGGGTGAGGTGAAGCTATGAATGTGAGGGATGAGTCATGTTTGGTAGAGCTTGTTGGTAGATGATTGATGGGGGTTGTAATGCATTGAGCCGTGTGTGAGGCTTGTGGTGCAGATGGTTGGATATGGCATTTGAAGATGAATTCACTGATCTTGACCACTCGTGTGAGGTCATTAAACTTCTTCCTGCACTGTGTCCAGGTCCCCGGGGCTATACTTCTGGCATTCACCATGCCAGCTATCTGTTCCCATTGCCTTTTACGCACATGCCTGGAGGGCCTCCTGTGGAAACAGGACCTCTCTCCTCATGTTCACCTCCTGCACCAAGATGTCCAGTGCTGCATCGGAGAACCTTAGAGCACACTCTCACCTTTTGTGACATCAGTAGGTATTTATGCTGCTGTGACTCTGTTCCCCAGCCAATTGAATGACCTGCTGCAGGCAGAATGCGCCTCCCCTTTAAGAGGTGCAAACTGCCTTTAAGAAGTGCAGGTTAGCTTTGATTGGTCCATGAACTTGGGCCCCTGATGAGCACGAAGTTAGCATGCTGCCTGCATTATTTTGAATGGGCGCGGGCTGATCCTGCATTGCGATCCCCGTGCCCGTTTTCGGGGGTAAACAAATTTCTGCGATCAGTCGAGGGCTCTTCATGTTTCAGTCTCTGGACTAACTGAGCTGGAAACAGCTGCCAGCAACGTTTCACACTGCCAGCTGTTTTGACAATAAACAGATATGTGGATGTGTGACGGATCAGCAAAACTTTTATAAAATTGGCCTGAAATATTTAAGTGGCATTTGATATATAAAGGTTATTGAAGATTGAGAAATATTCTTTCTTTTGTTGCTTAAAGCCCAGAGCTTAAATGTTGACGCCTTCTGTCCCAGTCTATATAAAACCTGTGTTTATGACACAGCTGAGTAGCTTGGGCAGGGAGTCCCCAGTCCTGATCACTGCTGTAAGGTGCGTGTGTGTGGATGCCGACCTAGGCACAGCACAGGCAGGGTCTGCGGCGGTTTTACCTAGGACATATAGAAACATAGAAGATAGGAGCAGGAGTAGGCCATTCGGCCCCTCGAGCCGGCTCTGCCATTCAATGAGATCATGGCCGATCATTCAAATTCAGTACCCTGTTCCTGCCTTCTCCCCATATCCCTTGATCCCTTTAGCCTTAAGAAATATATCTAACTCCTTCTTGAATATATTTAATGAATTGGCCTCTACTGCCTTCTTTGGTAGAGAATTCCACAGGTTCACCACTCTCTGGGTGAAGAAATTCCTCCTCATCTCTGTCCTAAATGGCCTACCCCTTATCCTTAGACTGTGATCCCTGGTTCTGGACTCCCCGACCGTCAGAAACATCCTTCCAGCATCTAGTCTGTCTAGTCCTGTTAGAATTTTATAATTTTCGATGAGATCCCTTCTCATTCTTCTAAACTCCAGCGATTACAAGCCCAATCGACCCACTCTCTCCTCATACATCATTCCTGCCATCCCAGGTATCAGCCTGGTGAATCTTCGCTGCACTCCTTCTGTGGCAAGAACATCCTTCCTCAGATAAGGCGACCAAAACTGCACACAATACTCAAGATGTGGTCTCACCAAGGCCCTGTTCAACTGCAGCAAGACATCCTTGTTCCTGTACTCAAACCCTCTTGCTACGAAGGCCAACATACCATTTGCCTTCTTAACCGCCTGCTGCACCTGCATGCTTACTTTCAGAGACTGGTGCACAAGGATGCCTGGGTCTCGTTGCACTTCCCCTTCTCCCAATCTATTGTCATTCAGATAATAATCTGCCTTCCTGTTTTTGACACCAAAGTGGATAACCTCGCATTTATCCACGTTATATTGCATCTGCCATGCTTCTGCCCAATCACCCAACCTGTCCAAATCATACTGGAGTTTCTCGGCATCCTCCTCACAGCACACACGCCCACCCAGCTTTGTGTCATCTGCAAACTTGGAGATATTACATCTAGTTCCCTCGTCCAGATCATTAATATATATTGTGAACAGCTGGGGTCCAAGGACCACTAGTCACTGCCTGCCACTCGGAAAAAGAGCTGTTTATTCCAACTCTTTGCTTTCTGTCTGCCAACCAGTTCTCTATCCAAGTCAATACCTTGCCCCCAATCCCATGTGCCTTAATTTTACACGCGTAATCTCTTATGTGGGACCTTATCGAAAGCCTTTTGAAAATCCAAATACACCACATCCACTGGTTCTCCCTTATCTATTTTACCAGTTACATCCTCAAAAAATTCCAGTAGATTAGTCAAGCACGATTTACCTTTTGTAAATCCATGTTGACTTTGTCTGATCCTGTCACTGTTTTCCAAGTGCTCTGCTATTACATCCTTTATAATGGACTCTAGCATTTTCCCCACTACCGACGTCAGGCTTAATTCCCCGTTTTCTCTCTACCACCCTTTTTGAACAGTGGGGTAACATTAGCTACCCGCCAATCCATGGGTACTGTTCCAGAGTCTATCGAATGTTGGAAGCACAGCACAGAAACAGGCCATTCAGCCCAACCAGTCCATGCCGGCGTTTATGCTCCACTCGAGCCTCCTCCCGTCTTTCTTCATCTAACTCTATCAGCGTAACCTTCTATTCCCTTCTCCCTCATATGCTTATCAAACTGCCCCTTAAATGTATCTATACTATTCGCTTCAACCACTCCCTGTGGCAGCGAGTTCCACATTCTCACCACTCTTTGGGTAAAGAAGTTTCTTCTGAATTCCCTGTTGGATTTCTTGGTGACTATCATATATTGATGGCCTCGAGTTATGCTCTTCCTCACAAGTGGAAACATTCTCCCTGTATCTAATCTATCAAAACCTTTCATAATTTTATAGACCTCTATTTGGTCACCCCTCAGCCTTCTCTTTTCAAGAGAAAAGAGACCCAGCCTGTTCATCCATTCCTGATAGGTATAACCTCGCTTTTCTGGTAACATCCTTGTAAATCTGTTTTGCACCCTGCCCAGTGCCTCTGTATCCTTTTTATAATATGGTGACCAGAATTGTATGCAGTACTCCAGAACTGATAGAACTTTACCAGAGCAAGAGTCGCGATACTTTCCCCGGTAGCTATTCAACCACGTTAAGCAACACAGGTCTATTTGTTTTCCTCCTTAACCCCCTTTGTGTAATTGCCCTGTTCCAGACTCTTTCAGGGGACAGAGTGTACCATTAGCGGCAGATATATTACTGACCAGTCAGCTGTTTGCACTGATCCATAATGTAACCTGAGAACTGCACTAAAACACAATTGGGTTGTGTCCAATTTGTGAGCTGGCAGTCACATAAAGACATTCTTCTTGTTACTGTTGGATTTCTGCATAGCAACTGCATTTGTTTCATCAATCAGTGAGAGGACTATTCCTGTGAGTACAGAAGATTAAGGAGTTTGATCTAATTGAGGTGTTTAAGGTGATTAAAGGATTTGATAGGGTAGATCGAAAGAAACTATTTCCTCTGTTGGGAGAGTCCAGAAGAAAGGGGTATAACCTTAACATTAGAGTTAGGGTATTCAGGGGTGATGTCAGGAAGCACTTCTTCACACAAAGGGTGCTGGAAATCTGGAACTCTCTCCCCCAAAAAGCTGTTGAGGCTGGGGGTCAATTGAAAATTTCAAAACGGAGATTGATAGATTTTTGTTTGGTATGAGTATTAAGGGTTACGGAACCAAGGCGGGCAAATGGAATTGAGATACAGATCAGCCATGATCTAATTGAATGGGAGAACAGGCTCGAGGGGTTGAATGGCCTCCTCCTGTTCCTATGTTCCCACATTACATAACTATGAATAAAGCAATCTTATCTCATCTTTTAGTTGTCATCTCCATTAAATCTAAATATTTTAGAGACTAAGGGCTAGATTTTCTCAGCCCCAAGGAGGCGGGACTGCCGGGAAAGTTGCAGAATTAGGGGGCGGGTGGCAAACCCGCCCAACCCACCTCCTTGCCCTCTTGCCAGGAGGTGGGAAGCCGTCCTGTTAACAGGCAGAAAATAGGATTATCCCCATTTTTCGTGCTGAAGTGCGGGTTTCCCGACCTGGGGGAACCCCGCCGGGGTGTAGGAGGTGAGTAGGAGATCTGCGGGGGTCAGAGGGGTCTGAAAGTGTGATGTACAGGTGAGTGATGGGTGCAAGTGTGCAGTGCTACGTATGTGAGGTGAGTGTAAAGTGTTAGAAAATGTTAACTTGCCTTTATTTCTACCTACAGCCTTCGGCCGCTGTGGAGCCGAAGTCCCCGACATCTCCATTGTAGAGATCACAGACTGGCTGTTCCATCCTCCGATACAACAGCCAGCTGATTTCTGTAAAGTAGAAAGGTTTGATGAGTCCTGAGCAAAAGGACTCATCAAACTACACAGAATGTCAGTGTTTGACAGCTTCACAGAGCTGTCAAACGATGACATTTCTTTCAAAAGTTCTTGACAGATGACACATCATATGTTGATGTGCTCTGTCACTGACTTCCCCCTAATTGGCCTGCTGAGCCCGCCAGGCGGGCTTAACAAGGCCAATCAGGGGAAATTCCTGGCAAGCAGCAGTCCCGCCTCCAAAAGCTTCCCATTCAGAAAATCCAGCCCTTTAATTTGGATTTTCTTATTATTAATGTGTGGGACACAGCCCTTGTTATTCAGATTTTAGAACTTTACAGGGATCTGCGACAAGCAGATTAAAATGAAGAGCCCTGTGGTATTGTTTTCTGTTTGTGGGATTTTGTTGTGTGCAAAATGGCTACTGTGTTCACCCACATAACAGTAACTGCACAATGTAACTCATTCTATCGAAAGCACTTTGGAACCTTTCTGAGGGCTATGAGGATGTTATTATGAAAGCTCCTACCTTCCTTCTTCCTCCTTCCTTTCCTTCCTTCCTCCCTGCTTCCCTGCTTCTGTCCTTCTGTTCCTGCCATCCTTCCTGCTTTCCTTCCTTCCTTCCTTCCTCCCTATCTTTCTTCCATACTCCTTACTCTTTCCCTACATTACAACAGTGACTACACTTCAAAAGTACTTCATTTACTGTTAAGCGTTTTGGGACATCCTGGGGTCGTGAAAGAACATAAGAACATAAGAATTATGAGCAGGAGTCGGCCATATGGCCCTTTAGAGCCTGCTCCGCCATTCAATAAGATTATGGCTGATCTTCGACCTCAACTCCACTATCCCGCCCGATCTTCATATCCCTTGATTCCCCTAGAGTCCAAAAATCTCTCTCTCTCGGCCTTGAATATATTCAACGATTCAGCATCCACAGCCCTCTGGGGTAGAGAATTCCAAAGATTCACAACCCTCTGTGTGAAGAAATTCCTCCTCAGCTCCGTTTTAAATGGCCGACCCACTTATCCTGAGACTATGCCCCCTAGTTCTAGACTCTCCAGCCAGGGGAAACACCCTCTCAGCATCTACCCTGTCAATCCCCTTCAGAATCTTCTATGTTTCAATGAGATCACCTCTCATTCTTCTAAACTCCAGAGAGTAGAGGCCCATTCTATTCAATCTCTCCTCATAGGACAACACTCTCATTCCAGGGATCAATCTAGTGAACCTTCGTTGCACCGCCTCCAAGGCAAGAATATCCTTTCTCAGATAAGGAGACCAAAACTGTGCACAGTACTCCAGGTGTGGTCTCACCAAGGCCCTGTACAATTGTAGCAAAACTTCCTTACTCTTATACTCCAACCCCCTTGCAATAAAGGCCAACATGCCATTTGCCTTCCTAATTGCTTGCTGTACCTGCATGCTAACTCTCTGTGTTTCCTGTATGAGGACACCCAAATCTCTCTGAACACCAACATTTAATAGTTTCTCACCATTTAAAAAATATTCTGTTTTTCTATTCTTCCTATCAAAGTGAATAACCTCACATTTCCCCACATTATACTCCATCTGCCACCTTATTGCCCACTCACTTAACCTGTTTATATCCCTTTGCAGGCTCTTTGTATCCTCCTCACAGCTTACTTTCCCACTTAGCTTTGTATCGTCAGCAAACTTGGATACATTAAACTTGGTCCCTTCATCTAAGTCATTAATATGGATTGTAAATAGCTGAGGCTCAAGCACTGATCCTTGCGGCACCCCACTAGTTACAGCCTGCTAACCTGAAAATGATTATCCCTACCCTCTGTTTTCTATCTGTTAACCAATCCTCTACCCATGCTAATATATTACCCTCAATCCCATGAGCCCTTATCTGGTGTAACAACCTTTTATGTGGCACCATATTGAATGCCTTTTAGAAATCCAAATATACTACATCCACTGGATGGGGTGCCAATCAAGGTGGCTTCTTTGTCCTGGATGGTGTCGAGCTTCTTGCGTGTTGTTGGAGCTACACTCATCCAGGCAAGTGGAGAGTATTCCACCACACTCCTGACTTGTGCCTTGTAGATGGTGGAAAGTCTTTGGGGAGTCAGGAAGTGAGTCACTCGCCGCAGAATACCCAGCCTCTGGCCTGCTCTTATAGCCACAGTATTTATGTGGCTGGACCAATTAAGTTTCTGGTCAGTGGTGATTCTGAAAAATACTGTAAAATAATCTTTGTAAGGATAAAGACTGGAATTTATATAATGATTTAACACATCTCTCAGAAACATCTCAAAGTGATTCACATGCAACTAATTACCTTGACGTGCAGTCACTGTTGTTTTGAAGGCCATCAATTGCACACAGCAAGCTCTCACGAATGAAATGAATGGGCAGTTAATCTGGTTTTGGTGTTGGTTGAGGGAGGACTATTGGCCAGGACACCAGGGAGAAGTCCCCTGCCCTTCTTCAAAATAGTGCAATGGGATCTTTTATGCCCACCTAGGAGTGTAGCGAGGGTTTTGGCTTAATGTCTCATCTCTCAGTACGGTAAAACCTTTTTTTCTATTCGTTCATGGGATGTGGGTGTCGCTGGCAAGGCCAGCATTTATTGCCCATCCCTAGTTGCCCTTGAGAAGGTGGTGGTAAGCTGCCTTCTTGAACCGCTGCAGTCCGTGTGGTGAAGGTACTCCCACTGATCTGATGGGGAGGGAGCTCCAGGATTTTGACCCGCCGACTATGACGGATCGGTGATATATTTCCAAGTCAGGATGGTGTGTGACTTGGAGGGGAACTTGGAGGTGGTGGTGTTCCCATGCACCTGCTGCCCTTGTCCTTCTAGGTGGAAGAGGTCGCGGGTTTGGGAGGTGCTGCCGAAGAATCCTTGGCTACTGTAAATTTTGCTGCAAAAATTACCATCTTTTATGAAATTTTCAATTGGAATTCACAATTTTACAATTTGCTTTCATAGAATCATAGAATAGTACAGCACAGAAGGAGGCCATTCGGCCCATCGAGTCTGTGCCGGCTCTTTCGAAGAGCAATCCAGTCAGTCCCACTCCCCCCGGGCTCTTTCCCCATATCCCTGCAATTTTTTCTCCTTCAAGTATTTATCCAATTCCCTTTTGAAGACTACTATTGAATCTGTATCCACCGCCCTATCAGGCAGTGCATTCCAAATCCTAACCACTCGCTGCGTAAAACAGTTTATCTTCATATCGCCTCTGGTTCTTTTACCATTCACCTTAAATCTGTGCCCTCTGGTTATTGACCCTTCAGCCATTGGAAACAGTTTCTCTTTATTTACTCTATCTAAACCCTTCATGATTTTAAACACCTCTATCAAATCTCCTCTTATCCTTCTCTGCTCTAAGGAGAACAACCCCAGCTTCTCCAGTCTCACCACATAACTGTAATCCCTCATCCTCAAACCATTATAGTAACTCTCTTCTGCGCCCTCTCCAAAGACTTCACGCCCTTCCTAAAGTGTGGTGCCCAGAATTGGACACAATACTCCAGCTGGTGCCGAAATCGTGTTTTATATCGGTTTATATAATCGTGCAGAACTAGCCGCGCCTCTACCCAAGCTGTTCTAGTACAGCTACAACACTGGCATCTATCCAACAATGTGGGAAACTGCCAAGGTATGTCCTGTCCACAAAAAACAGGACAAGTCCAATCCAGCCAATTACCGCCCCATCAGTCTACTCTCAATCATCAGCAAAGTGCTGGAAGGTGCTATCGACAGTGCTATCAAGTGGCACATACTCACCAATAACCTGCTCACTGATGCCCAGCTTGGGTTCCACCAGGACCACTCGGCTCCAGACCTCATTACAGCCTTAGTCCGAACATGGATAAAGGAGCTGAATTCCAGAGGTGAGGTGAGAGTGACTGCCCTTGACATCAAGGCAGCATTTGACCGAGTGTGGCATCAAGGAGCCGTAATAAAATTGAAGTCAATGGGAATCAGGGGAAAGACTCTCCACTGGCTGGAGTCATACCTGGCACAAAGGAAGATGTTTGTGGTTGTTGGAGGCCAATTATCACAGCCCCAGGACATCGCATGCAAGTGTTCCTCAGGGCAGTGTCCTAGGCCCAACCATCTTCAGCTGCTTCATCAATGACCTTCCCTCCATCATAAGGTCAGAAGTGGGGATGTTCACAGTGTTTAATTGCATTCGCAACTCCTCAGATAATGAAGCAGTCCATGCCCGCATGCAGCAAGACCTGGACGACATTCAGGCTTGGGCTGATCAGTGGCAGGTTACATTCGCGCCACACAAGTGCCAGGCAATGACCATCTCCAACAAGAGAAAGTCTAACCACCTCCCCTGACATTCAACGGCATTACCATTGTCGAATCCCCCACCATCAACATCCTGGGGAGTCACCATTGACCAGAAACTTAACTGGACCAGCCACATAAATACTGTGGCAACAAGAGCAGGTCAGAGGCTGGGGATTCAGCGGCGAATGCCTCACCTCCTGACTCCCCAAAGCCTTTCCACCATCTACAAGGCACAAGTCAGGAGTGTGATGGAATACTCTCCACTTGCCTGGATGAGTGCAGCTCCAACAACACTCAAGAAGCTCAACACCATCCAGGCTAAAGCCCGCTTGATTGGCACCCCATCCACCACCTTAAACATTCACTCCCTCTACCACCGGCGTACTGTGGCTGCAGTGTGCACCATCTACAAGATGCACTGCAGCAACTCGCCAAGGCTTCTTCGGCAGCACCTCCCAAACCTGCGACCTCTTCCACCTAGAACGACAAGGGCAGCAGGCGCACAGGTACACCACTACCTCCAAGTTCACCTCCAAGTCACATACCATCCTGACTTAGAAATATATCGCCGATCCTTCATCGTCGCTGGGTCAAAATCCTGGAACTCCCTCCCCATCAGATCAGTGGGAGTACCTTCACCACACGGACTGCAGTGGTTCAAGAAGGTGGCTCACCACCACCTTCTCAAGGGCAATTATGGATGGACAATAAATGCTGGCCTTGCCAGCGACGCCCATATCCCAGGAACAAATAAAAAAAGCCCATAACTTCCATGCTTTTGTACTCTGTGCCTCTATTTATAAAACCCAGGATCCCATATACTTTATTAACTGCTTTGTTAACCTGTGCTGCCACATTCACCCCCAGGTCTCTCTGTTCTTGCATCCCCTTTAAAATTGTACCATTTAGTGTGTATTGTCTCTCCTCATTCTTCCTACCAAAATATATCACCTCACACTTTTCTGCGTTGAATTTCAACTGCCATGTGTCCGCTCATTCCACCAGCCTGTCTCTGTTCCTCGATGTTTAGCACTCTATTCCTCACTGTGTTGGCAGCTGTGTGTGTGGAAAGTGGATTAAAGGCATTTTTTGCATCCTTAGTATGTGCTGGCTCTTCCTGAACGTTCAGTGGTTGACAGTTCACAATGTACTTTTTGCTTTCGTTACCTTTTCTGCAACATGTCAGAACTAAAGGCTGTAAATTCTCCAAGAAATAAATCGCTTGACATTTGGTTAGAAATAATTTACCGTATAACATTCTCTAGTTAAAGTTTCCATAACAATTCCATTGGGGTCAACCCTGCATTCCTCCCCCTCGCATAAATTTAGATCACTGTGTAGTTCACCACATCTTGTTTTACTTTCCCCTTTTATCACTGAAGTTTATAGGTCAAAATTCCATATTCCATGTATTTATTTAGTGTCTTTCATGGCCTCAGGGCATCCTAAAGCGCTTTACAGCCAATTAAGTACTTTTTGGCCGTTGGTAAAATCAGGTACGGTGAGAGGAAACTTTAAGACTGTTCTGGGTGGGATATTTTCAACCTTTCAACAACTAAAATATTGTCCAATTGGGGGAGAATGCAACTAGCCTTCAGATTTTGGTCTGAATTCAGCTTCAAAGATCCAGAATTAAGATATGAAGCTTAGGGATGTTTAAGAACTGTGGATAACCAGATAAGTGTTCAGCCAGATGTTACTACTCCCTCCCAGTTCACTACATACCTCTCACTTTGGTGGTTTCAACATATCAACAGCACTGAAGTGACTAATCGTTTTGTAATGTCGTCCCAAAGAACCATTGACGTTTACATTATAGCATACCACTTTGCTAGAACAATCCAATGTTGTGTCGGTACCTTTCTACCAAGACACAATTTAGGACTCAGAACTCAGAGATTCAAACATGAAGTGCTTTATTGGAAGGAAAGGAAGTTCTGGGAAGTTCCGAACAAAGAGAGCTAAACTTAACAGAGAACACCCAACCATTTATCTCCTGTGACAGCGCCACCACAGGTGGGAGGAGAACACACAATAGAACACACAATACATAACATTTCCTCCCCTCTTAAATGGAAGGTCCACAGTATTCCTCAACAGGTAAGTTACTTTCAATGCACTCAACGAACCTAGGGTAGAGGTAGACTGCCTCAACCCCTGACTTTACCCTGGGGTTTATTCTGCCCCAGTCTTGTGGGTAAGTCACTAAGCCTACAGATCCAAGCGTCTTGGAGGCCGCCGCTCTGACAGGATACCGGTGGTCATCGCTGGCTTCCATAGCAGTAGGCATTGACACAGGCCTGGATGGAGAAGGTGCCTGTGTCAGTCGAAAGTCAGGAGTTTGCACAGGTGGAACAGTCTCTTTGACTTCCTATGTTGGAGAAGAGCACTGTGGCAAAGGATGCTGGTTTGCGGTATCATCCGGAAACAGTTCAGGCCAACCAGCCGTTGGAGCCTCTGTGGCTGTCTCTGCTCCTAGCAACAGTTGATCTGTGTGTCTTCTCCAGACGACGTCCTCAGCAGTCTCAACCGTGTAAGACACAGGGCCCGTCTGCGCGATCACCGTAGCAGGAACCCATTTCAGTCCAGTGTTGTAGTTTCGAGCTAGGACGTGCTCTCCAGGGTGAAACCGTCTCTCCTTGGCTCTTTTCTCTCTCTTTTCAACTTGAGCTTGTTGTTGACAATGAACAACCTGTTCTGCCCTTGGAGGTTTGAGTAAGTCAAAACTTGTCTGCAACTGCCTCTTCATCATGAGCGAAGCGGGGGAAGTTTTGGTTGTGGCATGCGGCTCGTTCCTGTAGGACAACAGGAAGCTGTTCAGACGTTGGTGGATTGAGCCCTGACCTTGCGATGCCTTCAAGGCGTGCTTCAAAGTTTGCACAAACCTTTCTGCCTGGCCGTTAGTAGAGGGATGATAGGGCGCAGACCTGATGTGTTGGACACCATTCACATGCAGGAAGGTTGCAAACTCCTGTGATACAAATTGTGGACCGTTGTCACTTACGAGTTGTTCCGGTGAGCCATAACGGCTGAACATCTCACCAAGTTTCTCAATTGTTTTCTCTGCCGTGGTAGACCTCATCACAGCGACCTCCGGCCACTTGCTACGAGCGTCCACAACCACCATAAACATCTTCTCTTCGAAAGGACCGGTGAAGTCCACATGTACTCGCTGCCACACTTCTGCAGGCCAATCCCAGGGGTGTAGGGTTGCCAGCTGTGGAACATTCCGGACCCTTTGACATGGGGAACATGTTTTGGCTTTCTCCTCAATATTCCCATCGAGACCTGGCCACCAGAAGTAGCTTCTTGCCATTTCCTTCATCCGAACCATCCCACTGTGGCCTGTATGAAGTTGTTGCAGTATAGGTTCCCTCAGAGGTGGCGGAATGATGACACGGCGTCCCCAAAGAAGACAACCTGCCTGGACGGAGAGCTCATTTCTTTTTGAAACGTAAGGTTTTAAACTAGGAGAATCTCCTATAGCTCTCCCTCGAATGACATCGTCCATTACCTCAGACAGGACTGGATCGTTGCGGGTGTACCTTCGCACCTGAACTGCAGTGACAGGTGCTCCCTCCACTTGTCTAAAGTAGAAGATGTCTATCTGACGAGGCTCTGGGGGAGTAACAGGCAAGGGTAGCCTCGAGAGACCGTCTGCGTTGCCGTGCAAGTCTGATTTGCGATATTTGATGTCGTATGTGTGTCCTGACAACAGTAAAGCCCACCTTTGCATCCTGCTTGCAGTGAGAGACGGAATTCCGGTGTGGGGCCCGAAGATTGAAGTCAATGGACGGTGGTCCGTCAGGAGTGTGAACCTTCTCCCAAACAGGTACTGATGAAATTTTCGAATTCCAAAAACGATTCCCAAGGCCTTGCGCTCGATCTGCACATAGTTACTCTCGGCCTTGTTCAAGGTGCGTGATGCGAAGGCGATAGGTTTCTCTTCACCCGAAGGCATGATGTGGGATATGACTGCTCCCACACCATTTGGTGATGCATCACATGCTAGCTGCACGGGCAGCTTTGGGTCGAAGTGTGTCAGGACCTCTGATGTCAGCAATGCTTTCTTTGCTTGGGCGAAAGCTTCGTTGCACAGTTCAGTCCATTTCCATGTTTTGCCTTGACATAGCAACTGATGTAACGGCTTCAGCAATGTTGCTAAGTCTGGAATAAACTTCCCATAGTAGTTAAGTAGCCCCAGAAATGAACGTAACTGGCTCACATTCTGGGGTGCTGTGGCCTCCACGATCGCCTTGACCTTTGACGGCGCCTTATGCAGGCCAGTAGCGTCAATCACATGCCCCAAGTACTCAGCTGAAGACTGAAAGAATTCACATTTGTCTTTACGAACTCGGAGTCCGTACTCTTTCAGTCGTTGTAGTGTCGCATCCAAGTTCAGAAGATGATCCTCCTCATTTGTCCCAGTGACAAGGATGTCGTCCAGGTAGCACTGGACTCCTGGCAGTCCACTCAAAATCTGATCCATTGCCCTTTGGAATAGAGCAGGGGCCGACGTAATTCCAAATGGAAGGCGGCAGTACCTGTATAGCCCCTTGTGTGTCACAATTGTCAGCAGCTCCTTTGATTTGTCATCAACATGCATTTGTAGATAAGCCTGGCATAAGTCTATTTTGCTGAACTTTTGCCCTCCGGCCAGGCCCGTAAAAAGATCCTCAATGAGGGGAAGAGGGTACTGTTCCGCAGACAGCACCGGGTTAATAGTCACTTTAAAATCCCCGCAGATTCGAACAGATCCATCCTTTTTCAGGACAGGAACAATGGGTGTGGCCCATTTGCTCACGCTCACAGGCTCCAGGACTCCATTCTCGACTAAGGCCTCCAAGTTAGCCTCAACTTTTGGCCTAATTGCATAGGGTACAGGTCGGGCTTTGTGAAACTTCGGCTTGCTGTCAGGTTTAATGTCCAGTCTCACGCTGATCTTTTTCATGCTCCCAAGTTCCCCATTGAAGAGGTCTGCATGTTTGTTTAACACTGCAGTCAGACCTGACTCCCCTTTTGACATCATGCGGACTGCAGGCCAGTCCAGCGTGATTTTCTCTAGCCACGCACGTCCCAGTAGCGATGGGTAATTTCCCTTTACCACATATAGTGGTAGTTTTGCAGTCTGTCCGTTCAATTTAACTGTCACCTCAATGACGCCTCTCATGGCCACAGGTTCGCCGGTATAAGTCTTTAGCACAATGTTTGTTGGCTGAAGGGTAAGATGCTTTAGCATTTTGTTGTAGACAGTGTCTGAAACAAGGGACACAGCTGCGCCTGTGTCCACCTCCATCCGCACTGATTGTCCCTCCACCAGTGGTGACACCCAGTAGCCATTTGAATCACCTGCAACCGTCAGTATGTTCACCTCTTCCTCCTCAGAGGTGTCGCTCCCCTCTGTTTTGCTTGTTCCATCATACTGCACTGAATGAACACTCTTTTTCCTCTCTTGTCCAAATACAGACATTTTGCTTCCATGCTTCCCAGCTCTGTCTGTTCTTTTTTTACCTCTACAGGCGCGTTCAATGTGACCCTTTTTGCCACAATTTCGGCATTCCAGCTCCGTACACCAGCAGTCATTAGCGTGATGGCCCGTTTTCCCACAACGGTAACATGTGCCGTTCCGCGCACCTTTAGGCTCAGACGACACCTTGTGAACTCTCCCTGTTGAACTCAACTGGTGAGCCTCCTTTTCCGCCACCTCCATGGAGACACTAACTTCAATGGCCTTTTCAAGAGTAAGGTTGTCCTCAGTAAGAAGGCGCTTCTGTGTGGCTGCATTTTGCAGACCTCACACAAGTCTGTCTCTAATGGTGTCATTCAGCACCTCCTTGAACTGGCAGTGTTCCGACAACCTTTTTAAAGCAGCAATAATCATCGTCACTGATTCCCCCTCCTCTTGATTCCGTTTGTGAAATCTAAATCTCTCAGCAATAACCAAAGGTTTTGGTGAAAAATGTGCTCCAAGAATTTCCACTAGTTGCTTATATGTTTTAGTTCCTGGCTTATCTGGCTGCACAAGGCTGCGAAGTAAATTGAATGTCTTCGGCCCGATTACACTCAAAAAGGTAGGCACGACATTTTCATTTGCCACCGCATTCGCCAATACAAAATAGTCAAAACGTTCCGTATATGTGCGCCATTGCTCCACATTTTCATCAAAATCACCGATGTTTCCTAATATAGTAGCCATCTCACGTTTCAAATTAAATTTTCTGTTTACTCACTGCACCCGTAACGTACGCAGATTCATCCGCTCCTCGTTGCCACTTGTTGTGTCGGTACCTTTCTACCTAGACACAATTTAGGACTCAGAACTCAGAGATTCAAACATGAAGTGCTTTATTGGAAGGAAAGGAAGTTCTGGAAAGTTCCGAACAAAGAGAGCTAAACTTAACAGAGACCACCCAACCATTTATCTCCTGTGACAGCGCCACCACAGGTGGGAGGAGAACACACAGTAGAACACACAATACATAACATCCAAAACTAATCCCACTGCTCTTCTTTCCCCCCCCCCCAACACTCCCATGGCTGCATATAGTGACATTGCTATTCCTGACCAGAATGGAGATGATTGGGTAAATCCCCCGTCAATCACGCCTGGAGCCCGCATTGCTGTAAGTGACTGGGATTGATTTTACGCACATCATTTGTAACTATCCCCCAACTCACTGCATTGTTCTGGAGAAGTCAGCCGGCTTTCATCGGGAGGAGTTGCTGTAGTTTCGGTCATGAGTTCTGTTTGCTGCAGTTCATCAACTCTTTATAAGCACCTTGGGACGTTTTACTAAGTTAAAGGTGCTATGTAAATACTAGTTGTTGTTGTTGTTTAAATAGTCTCAACAACAACAACAACAACTTGTATTTATATAGCGCCTTTAACGTAGTATAACGACCCAAGGTGCTTCACAGGAGTATTATAAGACAAAAAATTTGACACCGAGCCACATAAGGAGAAATTAGGGCAGGTGACTAAAAGCTTGGTCAAAGAGGTAGGTTTTAAGGAGCGTCTTAAAGGACAAAAGAGAGGTAGTGAGGCGCAGAGGTTTAGGGAGGGAATTCCAGAGCTTAGGACCTAGGCAACAGAAGGCACGGCCACCAATGGTTGATCAGGATGCTCAAGAGGCCAGAATTGGAGGAGCGCAGATACCTCAGGGGGTTGTGGGGCTGGAGGAGATGGCAGAGATAGGGAGGGGCGAGGCCTTGGTGGGATTTGAAAACAAGGAAGAGAACTTTGAAATCGAGGCGTTGCTTAACCGGGAGCCAATGTAGGTCAGCGAGCACAGGGGTGATGGGCGAATGGGACTTGGTGTGAGTTAGGACACGGGCAGCCGAGTTTTGGATGACCTCAAGTTTATGTAGGGTAGAATGTGGGAGGCCAGCCAGGATTGTGTTGGAATAGTCAAGTCTAGAGGTAACAAAGGCATGGATGAGGGTTTCAGCAGCAGTTCATAGACTCTTTATAAGCACCTTGGGACATCCTTCGCATAAGAGATTAGCATGTAAAGTTAAAGCACACGGGATTGGGGGCAAGGTACTGACTTGGATAGAGAACTGGCTGGCAGACAGGAAGCAAAGAGTTGGAATAAACGGCTCTTTTTCCAAGTGGCAGCCAGTGACTAGTGGGGTACCGCAGGGATTGGTGCTAGGACCCCAGCTATTCACAATATATATTAATGATCTAGACGAGGGAACTAGATGTAATATCTCCAAGTTTGCAGACGACACAATGCTGGGTGGGCGTGTGTGCTGCGAGGAGGATGCCGAGAAACTCCAGTATGATTTGGACAGGTTGGGTGATTGGGCAGATGTATGGCAGATGCAGCATAATGTGGATAAATGCGAGGTTATCCACTTTGGTGGCAAAAACAGGAAGGCAGATTATTATCTGAATGGCACTAGATTGGGAGAAGGGGAAGTGCAATGAGACCTGGGTGTCCTTGTGCACCAGTCGCTGAAGGTAAGCATGCAGGTGCAGCAGGCGGTTAAGAAGGCAAATGGCATGTTGGCCTTCGTAGCGAGAGGATTCGAGTACAGGAGCAAGGATGTCTTGCTGCAGTTGTACAGGGCCTTGGTGAGACCACACCTTGAATATTGTGTGCAGTTTTGGTCGCCTTATCTGAGGAAGGATGTTCTTGCCATGGAGGGAGTGCAGCGAAGATTCACCAGACTGATACCTGGGATGGCAGGAATGACATATGAGGAGAGATTGGGTCGATTGGGCTTATACTCGCTGGAGTTTAGGAGAATGAGAGGGGATCTCATTGAAACTTATAAAATTCTAACAGGACTAGACAGACTAGATGCAGGAAGGATGTTCCCGATGGTCGGGGAGTCCAGAACCAGGGGTCACAGACTAAAGATAAGGGGTAAGCCATTTAGGACAGAGATGAGGAATTTCTTCACCCAGAGAGTGGTGAACCTGTGGAATTCTCTACCACAGAACGCAGTTGAGGCCAATTCATTAAATATATTCAAGAAGGAGTTGGATATATTTCTTAAGGCTAAAGGGATCAAGGGATATGGGGAGAAGGCAGGGACAGGGTACTGAATTTGGATGATCAGCCATGATCTCATTGAATGGTGGAGCGGGCTCGAGGGGCCGAATGGCCTACTCCTGTTCCTATCTTCTATGTTTCTATGTTACTACGTTAAAGGTGCTATGTAAATACAAATTGTTGTTGTTGTTTAAATAGACTCTGTGGCCTAGAAATTGGATATAGTCCCGCTTGGGGCGTTAGAATTGGCGCAGCGCAAAGTTTATAGCCAGAGGCAACTTATCTCCACCTGGCGCGATATTGGGTTGCATCGCCCCATAAGGTGATTGAGACGCGAATTCAGGCATTACACGGGACTCCTAAGGCGCTAAACTTCCGGCTCAACCCAATATCGGAGCGGACGGGCGCAGCGCAGGTGCTCTCAATTACCGATGACCACGAGACTTCCAGGCACCGGCCAGCTCTTAAAGGGGTGGGTCAGTCAGCTTCAGCATCCACACTCTGCGCCTTGCAGGCCTCAGAATCGGCGCAGGCCCTTCTGTGGCGCTAAAAACTTGGACCAGATGGAGAAGGTGAGACAGAGAGCAGAGCGCTTCACCAATGAGGCTCTGGAGCAATTGGTGGCCGCAGTGGAGCGCCGGCGAGATGTTCTCTACCCAAACAATGGCAGGAGGCCGAATCATAAGGACTACCGACGAGCTTGGAGGGATGTATGCCAGAGGGTCAACTCCAGCAGCATGGTGACCAGGAGCCCTGTCCAATGCAGAAAGAAATTCAATGACCTCACTTGGGTCGTGAGGGTGGGTGTTGTTTCTGCAAACTTCTGCATCCCTTCATTTGCACCTGACTTTATGGCTACAGGGTGTGCCTGTGTCCCATTGGCCATCTGCCAGCAAGCACCCATGGTCCTTTCTGGGCACACACATGCACATTTGACTCAAGGCGTCATGTAAGGGCTCTTGCACCATGGGGGGCATGAGATGATCACTCAGGGCATCACGCAAGGGCTCTTCCACCATGGGGGGCATGAGATGATCACTCAGGGCATCATGTAACATAACTTCCCCTCCTTTCCCCTGCAGTCCAAGCTGGCGAGGATTGGCAAAGACCAGCTTCTCACCGGTGGAGGACCTCCACAAGTGGTCACTCTCACGGATCTCGAGGAGAGAGTCCACCAGATTGTTGGAGGACGTCTGAGTGGTCCTGTAACCACTGCAGCTGCCGACCCCTTTGTTGACAGCGATGGTAAGGTTCTCACCTTTTACAACTATCTCCTTCCACTTGTTCCCCCCGCCAGCATGCTTTCTCATTGTGGACCCATGTCATAGCCTTGCCGCAATCTGGCACCCCTTGCTGCCAAGCTGTCCTTTTGCTAAAGCCACTCTTCCACCTCCCTGCTTTCAGATGCTGCATCACCAGCTCGGGAGCCGGGCCCTCAAGCTGCCAGTGCCAGTGCCTCCGAAGGCTCAATGAGAAAATTACTGTCCAACAGCAGGTCAGCAACTCTCTCCAGCAACGATCACAATGGCCAGCCCAAATGGCTGCAGCGTTTATACTAGTGCTGTCCCTTTAAATAGCGCCCCCCGAGTCCGAGAAGGGCCTGGGAACGCTCCATCCAACTGTCACTAATAGCGCCAGGCGGAAAGGTTGCAGGCGCCACCAAATATCCGGTCCGGGGCGCCAAAAAGGCATTGCACACTGAAATGATGTCATGATCTGCCTGCGTCCGCGGGCGCGTGCAAAGAGTTAGCACCGGCGCTAAAGGAATACTCAATATGGGAGGTGGCGCTATATTCACTGCGCCCACCCTAAAATTGGGTAACGCCCCAATTCTCGGGCTCTTTAGGCGCTAATCGCTGGCGCTACCAACCGAATTTCTAGGCCTGTAAGTCCTACCGCATAACCCACCCCACCTTCCACTCACTGGTTGGCACAGTGGTCACAGAAACAGAATCACAGAAACCCCACAGTGCAGATAGAGGCCATTTCGGCCCATCGAGCCTGCACCGACACATATCCCACCCGATCCCCGTAACCCCTACACCAACACATATCCCACCCTATCCCCGTAACCCCACGTATTTAATCCCCCTAACACTAAGGATCAATTTATCATAGCCAATCAACCTAACCCACACATCTTTGGACTGTGGGAGGAAACCGGAGCACCCAGAGGAAACCCACGCAAACACGGGGAGAATGTGCAAACTCCACACAGACAGTCACCCGAGGCCGGATTCGAACCCGGGTCCCTGGCGCTGTGAGGCAACAGTGCTAACCACTATGCCACCATGCTGCCCAGTGGTGTCTGCACTCCCCATCTACTGTTCAACATAGCTCCAGTGACACAAAAGCAATACTGTAAAAGTGCTTTGCTCTCAGTTTTTGGTTCATTAAGGGCAATGTTAAGTGTGGAAAATGTATGGTTCACATTTACACAGAAGCAGAGGTTCCTGAGCTACATGGATTCTGATCACTGCTGGAGAGCATGGTTTAACAGGTACTTCACTGTAAACATTTGAAAAACACTTGATCCGAGAAAGACTAATCATAATAAGGTGAGAGGCTAGGAGCTGTGGAGAAGCAAAGGGATTTTGGGTGTCCATGTACACGAATCACTAAAAGCTGATGGACAATTACAAAAAGTAATCAGAACGGTTAATGAAATGTTGGCCTTGATCTCAGGGGGCTGGAATACAAATGGGAGGAAGTTATGCTTCAGTTGGATAGAGCCTTAGTCAGTCCACATCTGGAGTTCTGGCCACCGCACCTTAGGAAGGAAACATTGGCTTTGGAGCGAGTGCAGCACAGATTCACCAGAATGATACCAGGGCTTAAAGGGTTAAATTTTGAGGCCAGCTGGTATAAACTTGGTTTTTTGAATTCCCTTGAGTTTAGAAGGCTGAGGGGTGGTCTGATCGAGGTATTTAAAATGCTAAAAGGATTCAGCAGAGATTCGACAGAGAATCAGAGATAATCACAGACACAGATCCCACTCAATCAATGGGAGGGAATCGCAGGCACATGTCCTACTTTTCCAGAAGAGGCGGTGCCAGGCCGGCTTCTGCCGATGAACTCTACAACTGTCTTTTCCCAAGAACTTTTCGGTTTGGCTCTTCCTGGCGCCATGTCACCACAACAACTGTGGCGGTTCAGGGAGACGTCCCACCATTACCTTCCAAGGCCAACTCCTAATACACTGCTCCATGCTTAAGTGGATATAAGAGAAGCGCTCTTGGAAGACTGTAGGTGGGTAAGGCTTCCCGTTGAGAGCTCTCTTCCTCCTCCCTTTGCGTGCATCTTTCTGTCTTCCTCGCTGCCTCTGCTCCCTCTCCCTAAGATACTCGAGTTCGAGGAGAACTGCCAGCAGAGCCCCCAATACTGTGAACAAGTGATGTGAGCGGAAGTCTTTCATTAAGAATTAAGGTGTCCTCCACTTGCCTCAACACACCCTGTCACCTTAGGACCTTGAAAGAAGTTTAGAAAGCTGCTGAAGTTGCAGAAAGCTGCACAGAGCCAGTCAAACTGCAGAAACATGTCAGCTGCAAGTTGTTGCTGATGATTCCTTTAAATAACGCTGCTGGCGTCTCCTTCCTGCTTCTCAACGCTCGCACTTAAAGCATGCCGGTAAGTGGAGCGGCGAAGTCCAACCTCACAGATCGGGCGTCAAGTGAGCGTTGCACACTTACTGATGTCACGATCTGCATCATCTACATAATCTGGGCAAGCGCCGACACCGGCAGCGCTGCCGGCATTCTGAAAATGGCGGCTGCCACGGGACCCACTGGCAGTGGGCGGAAGAATGGTGGCCGCCATTTTTTTCGCTGAATCTGGCAGTAACTGAATTTCTAGGCCAGAGATTTAGCATGCAGGTACAGCAAGCAATTAGGAAAGCAAATGGCATGTTGCCCTTTATTGAAAGGGGGTTGGAGTATAAGAGTAAGGAAGTCTTGGTGAGACCACACCTGGAGTACTGTGCTCAGTTTTGGTCTCCTTATCTGAGGAAGGATATACTTGTCTTAGAGGCGGTGCAACAAAGGTTCACTAGATTGATTCCTGGGATGAGAGGGTTGTCCTATGAGGAGAGATTGTGTAGATTGGGCCTATACTCTCCGGAGTTTAGAAGAATGAGAGGTGATCTCATTGAAACATACAAGATTCTGAGGGGGATTGACAGGGTAGATGCTGAGAGGTTGTTTCCCCTGGCTGGAGTGTCTAGAACTAGGGGGCACAGTCTCAGGATAAGGGGTCGGCCATTTAAGGCTGAGATGAGGGGGAATTTCTTCACTCAGAGGGTTGTGAATCTTTGGAATTCTCTGCCCCAGAGGGCTGTGAATGCTGAGTCTTTGAGTATATTCAAGGCTGTGATCGATAGATTTTTGGACTCTAGGAGAATCAATGGATATGGGGATCGGGCGGGAAAGTGGAGTTGAGGTCGATGATCAGCCATGATCTTATTGAATGGCGGAGCAGGCTCGCGGGACCGTATGGTCTACTCCTGCTCCTAGTTCTTCTGTTCTTCTGTTCTGATGTTTATCTAGCACCTTTCGCAGCCTCTGGACGTCCTAAAGTGCTTTACAACCAACAAAGAATAACGTGTAGGAAACGCAGCTGACACTTTGCCCACAGCAAGCTCCCACAAACAGCAATGTGATAATGACCAGATAATGGCCCAGTAATTCAGGTCCCAACGTGTGAGTACAGACGGGGTACTCACGCGTGGGCCCGATGGAAGTGCCGGTTTTCAGCATGCACAGCGCATACGCGGAAAACCGGCATTTCCTTTCCTCTGAACCAAGGGGTTCAGAGGTCGAACGCGTGCGCGCAGGAGTCTGCGCGTGCGCGCTGAAATTCCTTTATTTTTAAAGGTTTGCCCGCGCGTGAAGGCCTCAACTTTTTACGAATGAAAAAAGCAGACGTAAGGACTTAGTTTTAAAAGGTAAGTGGTCTAATAATTAAAGTTAGAATTTTTTTTCCACAGGTTTATTATTTTTAAAGACTTTACAGTAAGGTAAGTGTATTTTTAGACCCGATTTGTTAAAAAATTATTTTTTTGAAAAATTTGAACAATTGTTTAAATTAGTTTTTTACAGTTATTAATAGTTCATTTAATTAGTGGGATGTTATTTTAACTTTTATTTGAAGTTTAAGTACTGTTTTGGGCACCCGGAGTTTTCATGAGTTTGACAGTTCTTACTATCAAACTCATGAATGAACTTTTGCAACCTCCGATTGGTTGCCCAGTGCTCACGTGATCCCAGCCGGCTCATCGAACTAACTACGCCGCTGGATCACGCAAGCACAGCGCGCCGGGAGCTGAACCGGGCCACTGACAGGAAATCCACGCAGGCCCAGGCTTCAACTGTCGGTGCGCTATGTAAGTGTAGGTCGGGGGCTTGCACCCGCGGGAAGCCCCCGACACCAATTTCTGGGCCAATCTGTTTTAGTGATGTTGGTGAAGGATAAATATTGGCCAGGACCCCGGAGAGAACCAGTGCCATGGGATCTTTTACATTCACCTGAGAGGGTAGACAGGGCCTTGGTTTAACGTCTCATCCGAAAGACAGCAGCTGCCAACAGTGCAGCGTTCCCTCAGTACTTCACTGGAGTGTCAGCTTAGAGTTTGTGCTCAAATCCCTGGAGTGGGACTTGAGCCCACAACCTTCTAAGGCAAGAGTGGTGGCCCACTGAGCCACGGCTGACACCTAGCCATACTTGTCTTGCCATCAGTTGTGCTGAAACATACCGGGGAGGGTGGGGGGAGCGAGTGCTTTTTTTTTTTCACCCCCTGGCCAGATTGCCTGCCCGTTGTAGAACCTGTCTGATTTTGATCTCTACAAGTTCAACGAAAATCAGGCGGGTCCTACAACGGCCGATCGATCAGCTCCTCCAGATTACCGCCCGCACGGTGAAGGTCAAGACTCAGACTCAGCCCCGCAGACTCAGTAATGGTGACGGAGAAATGACTTTGGCCGAGTTTCGTCAGCTCCAACGGATTTTCACTTTCCCGTTCACTTCTGCCCAGTGATGGATGGAGAATGGTGCTAGGGCAGTAATGTAAATGGGCAGAGTGGTGTTGGCGGTGGGAAGAGAGAGGGAGGCATTGGAGAGATGGCTGGTACGGGCATCTCTGCCGAAAAACGAGCACTGCAATGTAAAAAAGCGCCTCGTGTTCCTTTTCCATACGCAACATCAAAGCCATGCAATCAACTGGAGAACCATAGAAACATAGAGACATAGAAGATAGGAGCAGGAGTAGGCCATTCGGCCCCTCGAGCCTGCTCCGCCATTTAATGAGATCATGGCTGATCATCCAAATTCAGTACCCGGTCCCTGCTTTCTCCCCATATCCCTTGATCCCTTTAGCCTTAAGAAATATATCCAACTCCTTCTTGAATATATTTAATGAATTGGCCTCAACTGCCTTCTGTGGTAGAGAATTCCACAGGTTCACCACTCTCTGGGTGAAGAAATTCCTCCTCATCTCTGTCCTAAATGGCTTACTCCTTATCCTTAGACTGTGACCCCTGGTTCTGGACTCCCCCGCCATCGGGAACATCCTTCCAGCATCTCGTCTGTCTAGTCCTGTTAGAATTTTATAAGTTTCAATGAGATCCCCTCTCATTCTTCTAAACTCTAGCGAATATAAGCCCAATCGACCCAATCTCTCTTCATACGTCATTCCTGCCATCCCAGGTATCAGTCTGGTGAATCTGCCGTCGAGCCTGTTCCGTCATTCAGTTAGATCACAGTTGATCTGTTTCTTAACTCCATCTAGCCGCCTTGGTTCCATAACCCTTAATACCCTTACCCAACAAAAAAATCTATCAATCTCAATTTTGAAATTTCCAGTTGACCCCTAAGCTCAACAGCTTTTTGCCGGAGAGAGTTCCAGATTTCCACCATCTTTTGTGTGAAGAAGTGAACAGGACTAGACAGACTAGATGCAGGAAGGATGTTCCTGATGGCCGGGGTTGTCCAGAACCAGGGGTCACAGTCTAAGGATAAGGGGTAAGCCATTTAGGACAGAGATGAGGAGGAATTTCTTCACCCAGCGAGTGGTGAACCTGTGGAATTCTCTTCCACAGCAGGCAGTAGAGGCCAATTCATTAAATATATTCAAGAAGGAGTTAGATATATTTCTTAAGGCTAAAGGGATCAAGGGATATGGGGAGAAAGCAGGAACAGGGTACTGAATTTGGATGATCAGCCATGATCTCATTAAATGGCGGAGCAGGCTCGAGGGGCCGAATGGCCTACTCCTGCTCCTATCATCTATGTTTCTATGTTTCCTGACATCATCCCTGAATGGCCTGGCTCTAAGCTTAAGGTTATGCCCCCTTGTTCTGCACTCCCCCGCCAGAGGAAATTGTTTCTCTCTATTTACCCCATCAACACCTTTAATCATCTTAAACACCTCAATTAGATCACCCCTTAATCTTCTGTACTCAGGGGAGTACAATAGAGCCTTACAGTAGAGCAGCAACAGCTGGGCATCTGAGGGAGCTGAGAGATTAATGCCTGTGTGGAGAACATGTGTGCGAGCCAATTATTTTGTTCCAGTAATTCCTCTGATATGTTGCAGTTTCAGCAGAGGGAAAAACCACAAGAAAGGGTGACAGGAAAACAGAAACCAGAGGAGTCTTCCAATTAGGCACTTTGCAGCCTTCCGGACTCAATATCGAGTTCAACAATTTCAGATCATAACCTCGGCCCCTATTACATTTTTACTTATATTTTTTTTCCACCCCTTTGTTTTGGGTTTTCCCTCCCCCCCCTTTCCTTTTTTTTCTCTCTCCCACATGGCAGCTGTCTCTCATCCTGCCAGTACACTTCACACCTAATCTAAGCCGTCTTTTGTCTCCACTGTCCTATTACCATCTCGTCTGGTTTTGAATACCTCTTAATGTCTCTTTACTTCTTTTGTTCTATCGCAGCCCTCCTTTCAATCTATTTCATTTCCTTTCCAGTTTTGAAAAAGGGTTTCGACCCGAAACGTCGACTCTAATTTCTCTCCATGGATGTTGCCTGGCCTGCATAGCTTTTCCAGCATTTTCTGTTGTTATTTCGGATTTCCAGCATCTGCAGTATTTTGCTATCGTACCAGAGGAGGCCACATTTTGTGAACGGAACTGTTTGTTCTGCTCACCTTAGTGACTGAAAACAGCAGCAAGCGGAGATCTCTGGAGAATTATAGTCCCACCAAAAACTAAAGCTACATCTGCACAACAGTCTAATGGCAAGTTGGAGCACACCCACGTTTAAAGTTATTTGTATTGTTAAGAAGAATGCTGGAGGCTCTGTGATTTCACACTGCACAGCATGCAACAACCAGAAGAACAGCTTGCATTTATATAGTGCCTTAAACATAGGAAAATGTCCCACAGGAGTATTATCAGACATAAACCTGACACTGAGCCACATAAGGAGATATTAGGACTGGTGACCAAACGGTTGGTCAAAGAGGTAGGTTTTAAGGAGTGTCTTGAAAGAGGAGAGAGAAGTAGGGAGAAAAATTCAGTTGGTTTGCGCCTCCCATTAGCGCCTTAAGAGGGCGCGAATGGGGCTCAAAGCAACTAGTGCCCGGGCGTGGTGATGTTTGCGCCGCTTGCGAAATTAACTAGACATTTTGCGGCGGCGCTAAACACTACCACCACGATCTCCTGCGCCGGCCGATCGTGACGTCAGTCAAGTGCGCAACGCCCCGTTAGCGCCCCGGACCGGATATTGAGTGGCGCCCCCTGCCTTACCGCCTGCCGCTAGCAACGACAGGTTGAGGGGAGCGTTATGCTGTCAGAAAGGGACTAGGGGAGCGCTATTTAAAGGCGACCGCTTCCTGCCTTTTTTTGTCAGTGACATTTTTGCACCACGCATTCTGAGAGAGAGAGAGAGAGAGGCCTAGAAATTCAGTTGCGTTCGCCAGCCGTTAGCGCCTTAGGAGGGGTAGATCTCGAGCGTTAGGCACTTAGCGCCCGGGCGCAGGACGATCTGCGCCTACGCCCAACTTCAGTAGACATTTAGCGCCGGCGCAAAGTGTTTGCGCGCGCTCAGCTGCGCGCGCAACTTATGACGTCATTTCGTCGTGCAACGCCCTTTGTGCGCCCCAAACCGGAACTTCAGTCGCGCCCGCCCAATGTGGGCGTGGCGGTGTTAAGAACTGTGATGTGGAACGCAGCAGAGGCCCTGCGGGCCTCGGGGAGCGCTAATTAAAGGGCACTTACACTGAACTATAAAGGCCAGCCATTTTGCTGCAATGACTTTTCTGCAACGGATTTCTGGACAGAGACCAAGGAAGAGACCTTACTGATTTGGCCCAACATAGGAGAGGTATTTTTGGCTTCTGGCCAGAGCTTGGAAATTTGCCTCATTGTGATTTCATTGTTTGCAAGTATATTATGGGGGCTGCATGGGGTTACAACCCTCAGTTCCAGCATTATGTGCGAAGGGCTCGCAGACGCTGTGTGAGAGGGGCAGCCATGCCTAGACGCAGAGGGGGCATCAGGCGTCGGCAACGTAGGCCTTACCCACTCAGGGAATACCGCCAGCAGGTGTCCTATCTCACCATGACTGCCGCGCAGTGTGTTAAGAGGCTGCGCTTCAGAAGGGAGGTGGTTGCAGAGATCTGCCAGCTGCTTCACAGAGATCTGCGTCCACAGCTGATGTGCAGGACGTCTCTGTCGGTGGAAGTGAAGGTCACGGTGGCTCTGAACTTTTATGCAAGCGGCTCCTTCCAAGCCGCTGCTGGGGACATAGCTAACATCTCCCAGTTCGCCGTGCATCGCTGCATCCGGCAGGTCACCGATGCCCTTTTCACAAGGAGACACCAATTCATCTCCTTCCCCATGACCCTAGAGAGGCAGGAGCAGCGTGCAGTCGGATTTGCGAGGATCGCCGACTTCCCCATGGTGCAGGGCACCATTGACTGCATGCATGTGGCTTTGCGGGCACCTATCGACAATGCCGAGGATTACCGCAACCGGAAGGGCTACCATTCCCTCAATGTACAGCTGGTGTGTGACCACAGGCAGCGCATCCTAGCTGTCAATGCCCGCTTTCCAGGCAGCAGCCACGATGCATTTATCCTGCGCCAGACTACTGTGGCTGACATGTTCCAGGCACAGCCTCCCCCAAGAGGATGGCTTATCGGGGACAAAGGCTATCCTTTGTGTACATGGCTCATGACCCCGCTCCGCGCGCCCAGGACCCCTGCTGAGGAGGCATACAACGAAAGCCATCAAGCCACAAGGAACATCATAGAGCAAACGATTGGCGTCCTCAAGCAACGGTTCTGCTGCCTGGATCGCTCCGGCGGATCTCTGCAGTATTCGCCGGATAGAGTCTCCCAGTTCGTCGTCGTTTGCTGCATGCTGCACAACCTGGCTATCCGCAGGACTCAGGCACTGCCACCTCACGTTGGACCACCACCTCAGGAGGACGAGCAGCAGGACCATGAGGAGGAGGAGGAGGAGTACCAGCCCAGGAGGGAGCCACAAGGTCCAAGGGCCGTCCGTCGGCGGCTTACTGAACGACACTTCTAGGCCCCCTGTCAGGGAATGGCTTGTGGCAATGAAGGCACATGAATGCAGCCGCTCCGCAAGCCCTCAGCCGGTTAACGCAACAACCACTTGAAACATCACACATGGACAAGCTGAATAAAGAAAAAGCTTTATTGAACAAACTCAGGGCCCTTCCCACATGAAACCCAAAAACAGACAACACCCCCAAAAAACAGTCAAAAACATATCTCACTCCCACAACCTGGGGAGGAATAACAAAACTTGTCCATCCAAATGGCCTTCATCCTCGGCCTTACCAAAAGAACCCCCCCCATAGACAGCACAACCACCCCCATATAAAAAAACATTTGCCAACACACTCTACTTTGTGTGCCGAGAGGGCGAGTCCTTGTCCAGGCTTTTCCGGCCCCTGGCCGACCTGCTGCTCCGCCTCAACCTGGGCCCTGTGGGTGCTGCAAGGCTGGGGGAAGGCTCCTGAGGGGCACATTGCGTGACGGCAGATGCCCTTGGGGGTCGGCCTAGACGAGCTCTGGCCCTCGAGGGGCCGGCTGCTGACTGCTGCAGCTGTGGCTGGGCAGCATCAGTCCCTCCAGCAGCTCGTCGCAGCTTCGCTGGGGGAGTGGCAGTGGCGGCTGCAGCAATGGGGGCAAGCTGGCTGATGCCAGGCGCTCGCTGCTCGCCTGAGACACTGGCACTCGGCCGGGCTGGCACTGCAGCAAGCGCAGCAATCTGGTGAAGGCCAGACCGCTGTGCTGCTGCAGCACGGCGGGTGCCCTGGCGATGCCTGCCTGACACAGCGAGTGTGGCAGCAGTGAGTGCCTGTACTGCCCTGGTCTGTGCCCGCATCAGACCAGCCAGTGACTGCACGGCACCACTGATCAATTGTCCACTCGCTGCCTGTGCTGCCCTGAATTCGTCCCGACTCGCGTCCTGTGCTGCCCTGAATTCGGCCCGACTCGCGTCCTGTGCTGCCCTCAATTCGGCCCGACTCGCGTCCTGTGATGCCCCGAATTCGGCCCGACTCGCGTCCTGTGATGCCCCGAATTGTTCGAGACCCCTGGCCTGTGCTGCCGCGAGTTGTTCGAAACCCCTGGCCTGTGAGGCCCCGAAATCGGACACACTATGAGCCAGGGACTCAATGGCCTCAGGCAACCGTGCCACAACCCCCATGAACTCGGTGTGCCGACGATCCGAGTCCGCGGACATTTGATCAAGGAGGCGCACCTCCTGGGCGAGGACCGTCTCCGGACTGGAGGCCGGACTCTCCCTCTGGGGAGAAGGCCGCCGAGCTGCCCGACCCTTCCCGCGTGGCTGCACGCCACTGGGCCCAGCAACTACACTCCCCTGCAACACTTCCCCCCTCTGGGGAGAAGGCAGCCGAGCTGCCCGACCCTTCCCGTGTGGCTGGACGCCACTGGGCACAGGAGCTACACTCCCCTGCAACACTTCCCCCCTCTGGGGAGAAGGCAGCCGTGCTGCCCGACCCTTCCCGCGTGGCTGGACGCCACTGGGCACAGGAGCTACACTCCCCTGCAACACTTCCCCCTGGCTCTCCTCCAGGGAAGACGTGTCCCCTCCATTGCCATCCCCTGGCGCGGATGAGGGTTCCCCCGATGGGCCGCCTTCCTCTTGCTCCTCCTCGTCCTCCTCTTCCGAGGGACTGACACTCGCAGCTTCAGGGACCTCCTCCTCACCAGCTGAAAGCAGGAAGGCACAAGAGTAGCTTTAGAGTGAGGACAGGGCGTCAGCGAGGGAGGCATGAGTGGTGGCATTCTGCGCATTGGTCGGACAGTGACAAAGGATGTAGATCTGAAGCGCAAGGGGAACGAGAGAGGTCCAAAAGGTCATGTCCTTACCATTGGGGCCCAGCACAGGGTCGGCATCTCCAATTGCAACGGGGCCAATCACCCGGGCACCCATGAGTCGACCCACGCGCTCCTCCAGGTCACTGAGCTGCTGGAACTGGGGACGGCCTCCCCCGGTGACAGTCCGGCTCTTCAGATTCTGGGCCAGCTTGGCCTGCAAGAGAAAGGACGGCCTCTAAGTACAGTGTGGTGCCCTGTTGTTGTGTGCACTGCCTCCCATGGTCGAATAGCTTGGCCAGTGTGGTGCCCTGTTGTTGTGTGCACTGCCTCCCATGGTCGAATAGCTTGGCCAGTGTGTAAAGTGCAGAAAGTGCAATTGATGTTCATGCCAGTGCCATAGCTGCTGGATGAGGGCTGGCCATTAGGCCTTTGAGGTCCCTTTGCCCATAATGTGAGGTGCACATGCAAGGATGAGGAGGACACTGGAAAGGGTACTCACCCTGACAATCCGAGTGAGGTCGTTAAACTTTTTCCGGCATTGGACAACAGTCCGGGGGACATCGCAGGTGGCTGTGACCCTCTGGGCGATATCCCTCCAGGCTCTCCTGTACACCCTGTTGGGAGGCTTCTTGCCACTGTCCGGGAACAAGATATGGCTTCTCTTCTCCAAAGCCCTAATCAGCACCTTTAAATCATGGCCAGAGAAGCGCTGCGCTCGCTCACGGGCCCTCTGCATCCTTCCTGGCGCTATTTCTCTCCAGCAGCAGTGTTTAGGCCTAGCTGGAGGGCTGCAGTATCCAGGGCGTGGCAGCAGACCAAGTCGACCCTTCCCCCTTTAAGAGCTGGCCGGCGCCAGGGTGTCTGCTGTCAATCAAAACATGACCGCACCTGCACTGCGCCCGGCCTCGGCGGTATCAATCTGCACCGCCGGCTTAGCGCCTAAGGATAGCCGTGCATCGCCAGTTTTAGCGCTCGAGCAAACTCCTTGGCCAAAGCTACTGAATTTCGGCGAACTGCCCTCCACTTTCCGACGGGCGCAAACTTTAGCGGCCGCCCGACTTTACCGCCCCAAAAGTGGCTATACTGAATTTCTAGGCCAGAGACTTCTGGAGAGATTGAACGCTGTGTGAAGGAGTTTTGAGTACTGAGCAGCACTTTGCAGGTTTATTTGGATTTGCCCTTCCTTGCTTCGCCAGCGCTCTGAGGTAGCGCCTCGCTCCTCAGCCTTTGCGCCTTAAGACAGGTGTGAAGCGCCTGATTTAGCACTCCAATTACCTCCAGGGGCGATAAAAGCCAAGTTTGCTGTCGGAGGCGATAATTAGCGCCAAGCGCTAAACTTTGCGCACGGCTGATAATGGCGCCCCAAATGGGGCGATACCGTATTTTTCCCCCGTAGAGAGGTGGAGAGGTTTAGGGAGGGAATTGCAGAGCTTGGGGCCTAGGCAGCTGAAGGCACAGCCACCAATTTGGGGCGAAGGAAATCGGGGATGCACAAGTGGCCGGAATTGGAGAAGCGCATATCTCAGAGAGTTGTAGGGCTGGAGGAGGTTGCAGAGATTGGGAGGGGCGAGATCATGGTGGGATTAGAACACAAGGATGAGAATTTTACATTCAGTCCTTACATTCAAGAGCTTGCACTCGTACAGGAACAGAACAGGCTACGCTGATGAGGTTACGCAAATATATTTATGTCGGAAAATCACATTGGTTTAAAAAAAAATACGAACAGTTTATTTTATCCCCAGGCTTAAAGTAGTTACCTGCAGCACCTCCCGTGGCATTGCTCATAATCTTGAGACTAAGACCCTCATGATGGTCCTGCCAGGAAGACAGGTAGGGCTGGAGTTTGAGGCTGAGATTGAGGTCAGAGGCTAAGTGCAGGCTGGCAAGGCTGGAGTTGGTGAGGGCACAAAGTTTTGTCGCAGAGATGCTTTGTTTAAGGTAGTGAGTGTCTCAACGCTCTTGCAGAGCAGATGGTGACAGGTTCAATCCCTCAGAGTTAAGGGTGGCAATCAGGACAGAGCCCAATCCTGTCCTGATCCACTTTCAGTGGGGGCCTGAAGATAGCAATAACCCTGCCTGATAATTTGTTCTCCTCCTTTAACCCATTGAGGCCAATAGCAGCTAGTGCAGTCATTGTGGAGGTCAGCTAACTGTAAAGAAATTGCATTTATATAGCGCCTTTCAAGACCTCAGAACATCCCAAAGCGCTTTACAGCCAATGAAGCACTTTTTATATGTAGCCACTGTTGTAATGTAGGAAACACGGCAACCAATTTGCGTACAGCAAGGTCCCACAGACAGGAATGTGATAAATGATCAGGTGATCTGTTTTAGCGCTCTTGGTTGAGGGACACATTTTGGTTCGGACAGCGGGGAGAACTCCCCTGCTCTTCTTCGAATAGTGCTGTAGAATCTTTCCCATTTTTTTCTCTTTATTCATTCACAGGATGTGGGCGTCGCTGGCAAGGCCAGCATTTCATTGCCCCTCCCTGATTGTCCTTGAGAAAGTTGTGGTGAGCCACCTTCTTGAGCCGCTGCAGACCTTGTGGTGAAGGTACTCCCCACAGGGCTGACTTCTTTGTAGCGGTTTGGTACAACTGAGTGACTTGCCCGGGGATTTAAGAGCCAACGACATTGCTTTGGGTCTGAAGTCACATAGAGGTCAGACCGGGTAAGGACGGCAGATTTCCTTCCCTAAAGAACATTCGTGAACCAGATGGGTTTTTACGACAATCCGGTAGGTTCATGCTCACCATTACTGAAGCTAGATTTTTTGAAACTGATTAATTTAACTGAATTTAAATTCCCCAGCTGCCGAAGTGGGATTTGAACTCACGTCTCCAGATCATTAGTCCAGGCCTCTGGATTACTAGTCCGGTATTAACATAACTGTTAGATCCGTGTATCTTGATGTTGTGTGCCCTTCAATAACTAGACAGAGACTGCAGGGGAACAATCAACAGGTGTTTACTGAATGAGGGTTACTCTAAAACTAACAGTACAGATCCCTACTACGGGTTTATATACAGGTGTGGTCACTGCCGGTACTACAGTATACAGGAGCTGAAAAAAGTAGTTCTCCCCTTAAAGGTAAATACACTACAATTCCTCCCCTTTTAGATTAACAGTACCATAACATTCATTTAACAATTAACACTTTTAACATGCAACATTAACTGAAAATAGTCCATTTATGTGTGAGGTTATGCACTTTGGCAGAAAAAATCAAAGAGCAAGTTATTATCTAAATGGAGAGAAACTGCAAAGTACTACAGGGACACATTTTGGTTCGGACAGCGGGGAGAACTCCCCTGCTCTTCTTCGAATAGTGCTGTAGAATCTTTCCCATTTTTTTCTCTTTATTCATTCACAGGATGTGGGCGTCTAGGGAATGTGGCCGGCCAAGTGGAAAAAGTGCTAGTAGGTGAGCACTTTGGTGACAGTGACCATAATATGGTGAGATTTAAGGTGGTCATGGAAAAGGACAGGGATGGGCCGGAAATAAAGGTTCTAAATTGGGGGAAGGCCGATTTTAATAGGATAAGGCAGGATCTGGCCAAAATGGACTGGGATCAGCTACTTGTAGGAAAATCCGCATCGGAGCAATGGGAGGCTTTCAGAAGGGAGATTGAGATCATACAATGGCAACATGTTCCCGTAAAGGTCAAGGGTGGTTCCAAAAACCACAGGGAACCTTGGATGTCAGGGGATATACGAGAATGGATTAGGAAAAAAAGGAGGGCTTTTGGCAGATACATAGATACATAGATACATAGAAGATAGGAGCAGGAGTAGGCCATTCGGCCCTTCGTGCCTGCTCCGCCATTCGATGAGATCATGGCTGATCCTTTAATTCAGTATCCCGTCCCCGCCTTCTCTCCGTAACCCTTAACCCCTTTTGCCCGTAGAAATATATCTAATTCCCTCTTAAATATATTTAATGAGCTGGCGTACACTGCCCTCTGTGGCAATGAGTTCCACAGGTTCACCACTCTCTGAGTGAAGAAATTCCCCCTCATCTCTGTCCTAAATGGTTTAGCCCTTATCCTTAAATTATGTCCTCTAGTTCTGTTCTCACCCGCCAAGGGAAACATTCCTTCTGCATCCAGTCTGTCTAGACCTGTCAGAATTTTATACACTTCTATGAGGTCCCCTCTCAATCTTCTAAACTCCAGTGTGTACATCCCTAAACTACATAGTCTCTCCTCATAGGTCATTCCCGCCATTCCTGGTATCAGCCTGGTGAATCGCCGCTGCACCCCCTCCATGGCAAGAACATCCTTCCTCAGATGAGGCGACCAAAACTGTACACAGTACTCGAGGTGTGGTCTCACCAGTGCCCTGTACAGCTGCAGCAAGGTATCCCTGTTCCTGTATTCTAACCCTTTTGCTATGAAGGCCAGCATACCGTTTGCCTTCTTGACCGCCTGTTGCACCTGCATGCTCGCCTTCAGTGACTGGTGTACAAGAACACCCAGGTCTCTCTGTACTTCCCCCTCTCCCAATCTATTGCCATTTAAATAATAATTTGCCCTCCCGTTCCTGCACCCAAGGTGGATAACTTCGCACTTGTCCACATTATAGTGCATCTGCCATTTATCCGCCCAATCGCCCAGTCTGTCCAAATCGCTCTGGAGCTTCCTGGTCTCTTCCTCTGAGCCCACCCCCCCTCCTAGTTTAGTGTCGTCTGCAAATTTGGAAATGCTGCATCCGACTCCCTGATCCAGGTCATTAATGTAAATTGTGAACAGCTGGGGGCCCAGGACAGATCCCTGTGGTACCCCACTTGTTACTGCCTGCCATTCAGAAAATGAGCCGTTTATTCCAACTCTCTGTTTTCTATCTGACAGCCAGTTCCCTATCCACGCCAAAACTTTCCCCTTTATCCCATGAGCCTCAATTTTCCATGCTAATCTTTTATGTGGGACCTTATCGAAGGCCTTTTGGAAGTCCAGGTACACCACATCTACTGGCTCTCCCCCATCTATTCTACCAGTTACTCCCTCAAAAAATTCCAATAGATTAGTCAAGCACGATTTACCCTTTGTAAATCCATGTTGACTCTGTCCTATCCTGTCCCTAAAGACGGAGGAAGCCCTAGAGGAGTACAAAAAGTGCAGGGGGATACTTAAAAAAGAAATTAGGAGATCAAGGAGGGGCCATGAAATAACACTGGCGAGCAAAATAAAGGAAAATCCTAAGATGTTTTATAAGTATATTAAGGGTAAGAGGATAACTAGGGAAAAAATAGGGCCCATTAGGGACAAAAGTGGCAATCTGTGTGTGGAGCCGGAAGATGTAGGAGGGGTTCTAAATGAATTTTTTGCATCTGTTTTCACTATGGAGGAGGATGATGTAGACATAGAAATAGGGCGGGGGGACTGTGATATGCTCGAACATATTAACATCGAGAGGGAGGAGGTATTGGCGGTTTTAGCAGGCCTAAAAATGGATAAATCCCCAGGCCCGGACGAAATGTATCCCAGGCTGCTGTGTGAGGCAAAGGAAGAGATTGCGGGGGCTCTAACACATATATTCAGGACCTCTCTGGCCACAGGGGATGTGCCAGAGGACTGGAGAACCGCTAATGTAGTACCATTATTCAAGAAGGGAAGTAGGGAAAAACCGGGGAACTACAGGCCAGTGAGCCTAACATCAGTGGTAGGAAAATTATTGGAAAAAATTCTGAGGGACAAAATTAGTCTCCACTTGGAGAGACAAGGATTAATCAGGGATAGTCAACATGGCTTTGTCAAGGGAAGATCATGTCTGACTAATTTGATTGAATTTTTTGAGGGGGTGACTAGGTGTGTGGATGAGGGTAACGCAGTGGATGTGGTATACATGGATTTCAGTAAGGCCTTCGATAAAGTCCCGCACAGGAGACTGGTCAAGAAGGTAAGAGCCCATGGAATCCAGGGTGCCTTGGCACATTGGATACAAAACTGGCTTAGTGGCAGAAGGCAGAGGGTGATGGTCGAAGGTTGTTTTTGTGACTGGAAGCCTGTGGCCAGTGGGGTACCACAGGGATCGGTGCTGGGTCCCTTGCTGTTTGTGGTCTACATTAATGACTTGGATATGAATGTAAAAGGTATGATCAGTAAGTTTGCGGATGATACAAAAATTGGTAGGGTGGTAAATAGCGAGGAGGGTAGCCTCAGTCTGCAGGACGATATAGATGGGTTGGTCAGATGGGCGAAACAGTGGCAAATGGAATTTAACCCGGAAAAGTGCGAGGTGATGCACTTTGGGGGGACTAACAAGGCAAGGGAATACACAATGAGTGGTAAGACCCTAGGCAAGACGGAGGGTCAGAGGGATCTGGGTGTGCAAGTACACAGATCCCTGAAGGCGGCGGAACAGGTGGATAAGGTGGTAAAAAAGGCATATGGGATACTTGCCTTCATTAGCCGAGGCATAGAGTATAAGAGCAAGGAGGTTATGATGGAGCTGTATAAAACACTGGTTAGGCCACAGCTGGAATACTGTGTGCAGTTCTGGTCGCCACACTACAGGAAGGATGTGATCGCTTTGGAGAGGGTGCAGAGGAGATTCACCAGGATGTTACCAGGGCTGGAGCGCTTCAGCTATGAAGAAAGACTGGGCAGATTGGGTTTGTTTTCCTTGGAGCAGAGGAGGCTGAGGGGGGACATGATTGAGGTGTACAAAATTATGAGGGGCATAGATAGGATGGATACTGAGGAGCTTTTTCCCTTAGTAGAAGGGTCAATAACTAGGGGGCATAGATTCAAGGTAAAGGGCGGGAGGTTTAGAGGGGATTTGAGAAAGATACTTTTTCACCCAGAGGGTGGTTGGAGTCTGGAACTCACTGCCTGAAAGGGTTGTGGAGGCAGGAACCCTCACAACATTTAAGAAGCATTTGGATGAGCACTTGAAATGCCATAACATACAAGGCTACGGACCAAATGCTGGAATATGGGATTAGATTAGACAGGGCTTGATGGCCGGCACGGACACGATGGGCCGAAGGGCCTCTATCCGTGCTGTATAACTCTATGACTCTATGACTCTATGAGTACAAAGGAATCTGGGGGTCCTGGTGCATGAAACACAAAAAGTTAGTATGCAGGTGCAGCAGGTGATCAGGAAGGCCAATGGAATCTTGGCTTTTATTGCAAGGGGGATGGAGTATAAAAACAGGGAAGTCTTGCTGCAGTTATACAGGGTACTGGTGAGGCCACACCTGGAATACTGCGTGCAGTTTTGGTTTCCATATTTAAGAAAAGATATACTTGCTCTCGAGGCGGTTCAGAGAAGGTTCACTCGGTTGATTCCGGAGATGAGGGGGTTGACGTATGAGGAAAGGTTGAATAGGTTGGGACTCTACTCATTGGAGTTCAGAAGAATGAGAGGCGATCTTATCGAAACATATAAGATTGTGAGGGGGCTTGATCAGGTGGATGCGGTGAGGATGTTTCCACTGATGGGTGAGACGAGAACTAGGGGGCATAATCTAAGAATAAGGGGCTACCCTTTCAAAACTGAGATGAGGAGAAACTTCTTCACTCAGAGGGTAGTAAATCTATGGAATTTGCTACCTCAGAGAGCTGTGGAAGCTGCAACATTAAATAAATTTAAAATGGAGATAGACAGTTTCCTAGCAGATAAGGGAATTAGGGGTTATGGGGAGAGGGCAGGGAAGTGGATGTGAGTCTAGATTCGGATCAGCCATGATCCTATTGAATGGCGGAGCAGGCCCGAGGGGCCGTATGGCCTACTCCTGCTCCTACTTCTTATGTTCTTATGTTCTTATTTATAAATTCAGTCTTTGGGGCGACTTCCTGATCCTTTCTGGATAGCGCCTTTCCTGAGTGTCTTGCTCTTGGTGCGGAGGCGATTCTGGCCCCCTGTCGTCGGTTGGTTCATCAGCTTCCGATGCTACTGTTTCTGGGGTAGATGCTACCTGTATGTCGGGTTCATCACCAGGTACGCGAGACATGGGGTTGACTCGTTCCTGTGACTCTAGGATCTGGTCGACATGGTGTCTCACAATGTTCTCCCCAACATCCACTGTGTACATTAGTGGCCCCTGCCGTGTGCATATCGTTCCTGGTTGCCATTTCTCTGTCCGGTAGTCGCGGGCCAAGACTGGTTGCCCTACATTGAAGCTCCTTGTCGGCTTCTCATTGATGTGCTGGAATTGCTTATTCTCAACATCTCTTCGTACATTTGGTCTGAGCAAATCCAGACGAGATCTCAACCTTCGGTTAAAGAACATCATGGCCGGGGTCTGGTTGGTGACTGCACGTGTCGCATTTCTGTAGGCTAACAGGAAATTGTCCACATTATGCTGCAGTGGAATGTCGTCATCGCACATGGCCCTTACTGCCTTTTTAAAGGTTTGTACGAACCTCTCAGCCAATCCATTTGTGGCTAGACGATACGGGGCGGATGTGTAATGCCTTACCCCATTCCTTTTCATAAATTTCCGAAACTCTTCGGACACAAACTGTGGTCCGTTATCAGAGCAAATCTGCTCTGGCAAGCCGTTCCTGGCAAATATGGTCCGTAGGACTGCAATTGTTTTCTCCGTGGTGGTGGAGGACATTTTGATCACCTCAGGCCATTTCGAGTGCGCATCCACGGCTATTAAAAATATTGAGTCCATGAATGGACCAGCAAAATCAATATGCACCCGTTGCCACGGAGAGGAGGGCCCTTATACTCTATTTCATATTGGTTCGCCCCTAGAAAAAGGGACCATCTTTGTAGCCGTTGCGCAGTCATCACTGGAACGCCCTTCTTTGGATTAAAGATGGAGACAAGTGGTTGGTGGTCAGTCAGCAAGGTGAACTTCTGCCTGTGCAGATAGTGGTTGAACTTTTTCACTCCCCACACTAGGCTGAGGGCCTCCCTGTCAATCTGGGCGTAGTTACGCTCGGCTGAGGTTAGTGACTGAGACGCAAAGGCTACTGGCCTCTCCGAGCCGTCCGGGAATTTGTGCGACAGCACCGCTCCAATGCCATAGGGTGATGCATCACACGCCAACCGAATTGGTAGTGCTGGGTTGAAATGAGCCAACAACTCTTTTGATGTGATCAATTCTTTGCACTTCTGGAAAGCTCGTTTACATTCGTCATTCCACATCCATGGTACCCCCGTTTGCAGTAGGGTGTTCAGTGGGTGTAGTACTGTAGACAAATTCGGCAAGAACTTATGGTAGTAGTTCACCAGCCCGAGGAACGACCTCAGTTGTGACACATTTTCCGGTGCTGGAGCCTTGACTACTGCCTCAATCTTTTCAGGGGACTTATGTAACCCCTCTTCATCAATAACGTGGCCACAATACGAGATCTGCTTCTGGAAAAACTTGCATTTGTGGCGATTAGCTCGGAGCCCATATTCCTTCAATCTAGTGAGCACCTTCTCCAGGTTGGCGAGGTGATCACTGTCATTTTCGCCCGTGACCAGGATGTCGTCCAAATAACACTGGGTCCCTGGAATCCCTTGCAGGACTTGATCCATTGCCCTTTGCCAAATAGCCGGAGCTGATGCTACCCCGAACACCAGCCGGTTGTATTGGTAGAGACCTTTATGAGTGTTGATCGTGAGGTACTGTTTCGAGGCTTCTTCTACCTCCATTTGCAGGTACGCCTGGGCCAGATCAATCTTAGTGAAGCATTTTCTTCCAGATAGCGAGGCGAAAATATCTTCAATCCGCGGAAGCGGATATTGTACCGTGTGAAGGACTGGGTTCACTGTCACCTTAAAGTCCCCACAGATGCGAACCTTCTTTGGTTCCCCAGGCGTATTACTCAACGACCTCTTCATTACAGGAATGATGGGTGTAGCCCACTCGCTCCAGTCCACTTTGGATAGTACTCCTGAATGTTCCAAACCTTCCAGCTCTGCTTCGACGGCTGGCGGATCGCATAAGGTACCGGTCTGGCCTTAAAAAACTTTGGGCTTGCATTTTCCTCTATTTTGATCGTCGCTGTTATGCCTTTTAGTGTTCCGAGTCCCTCCTGGAACACTTCTTGTGCATCAGTTAGTATTTTTGACAGTCGTCCAGGTGTGACGTCGTCATCCTTTTTGGCATCTACCGTCAGTGCTTGTATGGAATGCCAATCTAACTGTATCTTCCGGATCCATTCACGTCCTACTAGTGGTGGTCCTCCATCTGGCAATACATATAGGTCCATTTTTGGTGTTTCCTTGCCGTTATATATAACGTTCACCCTTATTTTTCCTTTGGGGTAGACTTTTTGCCCCGTGTACGTCTTCAAGACAATCTCTGTATCTCTCAAGGGTATATGTGAGAATAGCCGCTTGTAGTCCCTTCGGTTTATGACTGTTAGGGCTGATCCTGTGTCCAATTCCATTTTCACTTGGACTCCGTCTATCTTGAGCGTGACCCAGATAGTTTGGTGATCCTCCATTTTGATTACATTATGTAGTTTCAGACAACCCAGCTCCTTGCTTCCGGAGTCTGTATCACTTTTCTGTTCATCTGAACTACTCTCCGTCACCTTATGTACCTTCTTGTACTTCTCCTGTGGAGATTTCTTGCTGCTGGTTTTCTTTCCCGACCTGCAGACTCTTGCTATGTGTCCTACTTTTCCACACTGTCTGCACACTTGGTCCTTGAACCAACAATCCTTATGGTCGTGTGTTGTTCTGCCGCAGCGATAGCACTTCACTGCTCCGTATGGCATTTCATTTGTGCCATATTCTTGCGGTCTCCGTTGTATCTCTGCAGCGCCCCGTGCAGCTGCTTCGTGTGATACTGCCATGCTGAAAGATCCTTTTCTGATAGAAGCCGTTTCTGGGTTCCTTCACTTTGAAGCCCACACACAAACTTGTCCCTTAAAGTATCTGCTAGTCCCGTTCCAAACTGGCAGTGTTTCGATAGCTTGCGCAGTTCCGTTAAATACTCAGCATTACTTTCATCTTTATGCTGGTTCCTTTTGTGAAACTTAAATCTTTCTGCTATCAGCAGCGGTGTGGGGTTTAAGTGGTCCTGTAGGATTGACACTATGCTTTCAAAATCCTTTTCCACTGGCTTCTCTGGGGTTACTAGGTTTTGCAGTAAGCCATACGTTTTTGCACCCATGGAATTCAACAATACCAGTGCTTTCCTGTCATCTGGCACTTCATTCGCCTTGCAGTACACTTCTATGCGTTCGACATATGTCGTCCAATCTTCGACTTCATTGTCGAACGCTGTGACACTGCCACTCTTCGGCATCCCTGGGTGTGGTTAGACTGGCTAAAAATGGCATCTCCCGCGCTCTCCCTTCTTCTCCGCTGTGGCTCAAAATGGCGTCTCCCACGCTTTCCTTTCTTCCTGCGCTCTCCCTTCTTCTCCGCTGTGGCTCAAAATGGCATCTCCCGCACTCTCCCTTCTTCTCCGCTGCAGCTCAAAAATGGCGTCTCCCGCGCTCTCCCTTCTTCTCCGCTGTGGCTCAAATGGCGTCTCCCGCGCTTTCCTTTCTTCCTCGCGGACGCTGCTTAACCCTTAAACACTGGCTGCGCTCTGCGCGTTTTCCTGCGCGCCTCTCTCGTTGATGCCGCTCGGTCCTGAACACCGGCTGCGCCCTGTGCGCTTTACCCTCTCTCTCTTCTCCCGTCGACGCCGCTTGGTCTTGAACACCGGCTGCGCCCTGTGCGCTCTACCCTCTCTCTTATCCCGTCGACGCTGCTCGGCCTTTTTCTGTGCCTTCGGTCGGTTCTAGCCGCCGCTGTCCGGGACGGGTCTGCGCCGTACCTGTTGCCAGCCCGTTTCACTGGACCACCGTGACTGGAGAAGCAAGCCCAGCTCTCAACAGCCTCCTCTGCGATGCTCAAGTCTCCGCTGGATGGTCGACGCCCGTACTTCTAGACTCGGCCTTCTTCTTGCACTGTTCTCCAGGAGCGAACCCCTGGGAGGTGATGCAGAGTTGCAGGTAGGTTCGAATCGACTCGTCGCCAATGTTAGATCCGTGCATCTTGATGTTGTGTGTCCTTCAATAACTAGAGAGAGACTGCAGGGGAACAATCAACAGGTGTTTACTGAATGAGGGTTACTCTAAAACTAACAGTACAGATCCCTACTTTGGGTTTATATACAGGTGTGGTCACTGCTGGTACTACAGTATACAGGAGCTGTAAAAAGTAGTTCTCCCCTTAAAGGTACATACACTACAATAACCACTATGCTACAGCCACCTGAGAGGGCAGACAAGGCCTTGGTTGAACATCTCATCCAAAATACGGCACTTCCGACAGTGCAACACCCCCTCAGTACTGCAATGAAATGTCAGCATACAGTATAAGAACATAAGAAGTAAGAGCAGGAGTCGGCCATATGGCCCCTCGAGCCTGCTCCACCATTCAATAAGATCATGGTTGATCATCGACCTCAACTCCACTTTCCCGCCCGATCTCCATATCCCTCGATTCCCCGAGAGCCCAAAAATCTATCGATCTCAGCCTTGAATATACTCAAAGACTCAGCATTCACAGCCCTCTGGGGCAGAGAATTCCAAAGATTCACAACTCTCTGAGTGAAGAAATTCCTCCTCATCTCAGTCTTAAATGGCTTACCCCTTATCCTGAGACTATGCCCCCTAGTTCTAGACACTCCAGCCAAGGGAAACAACCTCTCAGCATCTACCCTGTCAATCCCCTTCAGAATCTTGTATGTTTCAATGAGATCACCTCTCATTCTTCTAAACTCCAGAGAGTATCGGCCCATTCTACACAATCTCTCCTCATAGGACAGCCCTCTCGTCCCAGGAATCAATCCAGTGAACCTTCGTTGTACCGCCTCTAAGGCAAGTATATCCTTCCTTAGATAAGGAGACCAAAACTGTGCACAGTACTCCAGGTGTGGTCTCACCAAGGCCCTGTACAATTGTAGCAAGACTTCCTTACTCTTATACTCCAACCCCCTTGCAATAAAGGCCAACATGCTATTTGCCTTCCTTATTGCTTGTTGTACCTGCATGCTAGCTTTCTGTGTTTCTTGCACAAGGACACCCAAATCTCTCTGAACACCAACATTTGAAAGTTTCTCACCATTTAAAAAATATTCTGTTTTTCTATTCTTCCTACCAAAGTGAATAACCTCACATTTCCCTACATTATACTCCATCTGCCACCTTACTGCCCACTCACTCAGTCTATCTATATCCATTTGCAGACTCCACGTTCTCCTCACAGCTTACTGTCCCACCTAGTTTTGTATCATCAGCAAACTTGGATACATTACACTTGGTCCCTTCATCTAGGTCATTAATATAGATTATATATAGCTGAGGCTCCAACACTGATCCTTGCGGCACCCCACTAGTTACAGCCTGCCAACCGGAAAAAGATCCGTTTATCCCTACTCTCTGTCTGTTAACTATCCTCTATCCATGCTACTATATTACCCCCAACCACATGAGCCCTAATCTTGTGTAATAACCTTTTATGTGGCACCTTATCGAATGCCTTTTGGAAATCCAAATATACTACATCCACTGGTTCCCCTTTATCTACCCTGCTAGTTACATCCTCAAAAAACGCTAATAAATTTGTCAAACACAATTTCCCTTTCATAAAACCATGTTGACTCTGCTAATCATATTATGATTTTCTAAGTGCCCTGATACCACTTCCTTAACAATGGATTCCATCATTTTCCCGACGACTGATGTCAGGCTAACCGGCCTGCAGTCCCCTGTTTTTTCTCTCCCTCCATTCTTGTATAGCGGTGTTACATTTGTGACCTTCCAATCCGCTGGGACCGGTATGTGCTCAAGCCTCTGGAGTGGGGCTTAGAACCCATGATTTTGTGACTCAGAGCCAGCAGTGCTAGCACTGAACCAAGGCAGGCACCCAGGCCCAAGTCAGGATCTAAGCTTGGGGCCTTCCGGCACTGCATGTTTCAGCTACTCACCGCCTTAACCAGCCCCGTCAGACGAGTAGGCCTGGAATACCACTTGCGGAACCTGAGGCCTTATGGTCCGTTTGGCTCACCTCTCACTGAATGAACTCGTTGAGTCACCGGTGGTTGGAGGAGAGATTGTGTTTCTTAATACTCGGTCTTCCTGGCAAGTGTAATTTAAGACAAATTGAAAACATGTTTGCTCTTTTGAGGCTAAGTTGCGCATGTTTTCAATGTGATGACTGTGTGTTCGTTTTCCTTTCCTTTCTGTCAACAGATTTTTTTTACGTTGGACTGTTCAGTTACTTTTTAAATGCAGATAAAATGGCAGGAGATCAGCTACTTTGGGGGGGGGGGGTGCTAGATGCACAATAAATAAGAATTACCTCCAGGACACAGTTTGGCAATAAAGACAAACATGCCACATAACATCTGGACTGTTTGCAGCTGTACAGCTCCCTACTGATGGGAGGCGAGGAATGGACCAGCAAAGAGGTTGTAGAGTTAAGTGATTTGACCTCTTTTTTGACCTCCATCACCAGGACTGCCGACTTCCACCTCCGTAACATCGCCCGACTTGGCCCCTGCCTCAGCTCATCTGCTGCTGAAACCCTCGTTACAAATCCTATATGAGCCTTTATTACAAAAAGATTGGAGTGTAAGAGTAAAGAAGTCTTACTGCAATTATATAGGGCCTTCGTTACACCACACCTGGAGCAATGTTCCCTCTAATATTTTTTTGGCTGGCCTTTAATGGGCTGCGCAGGACATTCAAAATTCTGCGCATACGCAGTTTTTTTATTTAAAAGCTGGCTCACCCGCTGTGCGGGACCTACAGAGTGCTTTTGACCTGGTGTACTGCGTACAGTTTTGGTCTCCTTAGCTAAGGGAGGATATACTTGCCATAGAGGGCGTACAACAAAGGTTCACCAGACTGATTCCTGGGATGGGGGATTGTCCTTCAAGGAGAGATTGAATAGACTAGGCCTATATTCGCTAGAGTTTAGAAGAATGAGAGGTAATTGTTGAATCCGTGATTCTTAAAGTATGATGTTTTCCAATAACTAGACGGAGGCTGTAAATTAACAATCAACAGGTGTTTACTGGAGGAGGGTAGTCTAAAGACTGACAGTACAGAGGCATGCTCAAGGCTTATATACAGGTGTGGTCACTGCCGATACTACAGTATACAGGAGCTGTAAAAGTAGTTCTCTCTTAAAGGTACATACACTACAATTCCTCCCCTTTTAGATTAACAGTACCCATAACATTCAAATAACAGTTAACACTTTAACATGCACTTTAAACTGAAATAGTCCATTTATAGATTCAGTCTTTGGGGCGGCTTCCTGATCCTTTCTGGATAGCACCTTTCCTGAGGTTCTTGTTCTTGGTGCGGAGGCGATTCTGGCCCCCTTTCGTCGGTTAGTTCATCAGTTTCCGCTGCTACTGTTTCTGAGGTAGGTGCTACCAGTATGTCGGGTTCATCCCCAGGTACGCAAGACATGGGGTTGACTTGTTCCTGTGATGCTAGGATCTGGTCGACGTGGCGTCTCACGATGTTCTCCCCAACATCCACTGTGTACATTAATGGCCCCTGCCGTGTGCATATCATTCCGGGTTGCCATTTCTCTGTTCGGTAGTCGCGGACCAAGACTGGTTGTCCTACATTGAAGCTCCTTGTCGGCTTCTCATTGATGTGCTGGAGTTGCTTATCCTCAACATTTCTTCGCACATTTGGTCTGAGCAAATCCAGACGAGATCTCAACCTTTGGTTAAAGAACATCATGGCCGGGGTCTGGTTGGTAACTGCATGTGTCGCATTTCTGTAGGCTAACAGGAAATTGTCCACCTTATGCTGTAGTGGAATTTCATCATCGCACATGGCCCTTATCGCCTTTTTAAAGGTTTGTACGGACCTCTCAGCCAATCCATTTGTGGCTGGATGATATGGGGCGGATGTGTAATGCCTTACCCCATTCCTTCTCATAAATTTCCGAAACTCTTCGGACACAAACTGTGGTCCGTTATCACTGCAAATCTGCTCTGGCAAGCCGTTCCTGGCAAATATGGTCCGTAGGACTGCAATCGCTTTCTCTGTAGTGGTTGAGGACATTTTGATCACCTCAGGCCATTTCGAGTGCGCATCCACTGCTATTAAGAACACTGAGTCCATGAATGGACCAGCAAAATCAATATGCACCCGTTGCCATGGAGAGGAGGGCCACTCCCATGGGTGTAGAGGGGCATGTGGTGGTGCATTTTGGAACTTCTGGCATCCTGAGCAGCTCTTGGTTAGGTCCTCGATTTGTTGATCGATCCCCGGCCACCACACATAAGCCCTAGCAAGGCTTTTCATTTTCACCCCTCCCAGATGGCCTTCGTGAAGCTCATTGAGCAATCTCCCTTAACTTGGTTGGAATTACCACTCGGGATCCACACATCACTGTCCCCTGGCATACTGACAGCTGTTCTCTTCTGGATGAGAATGCTGGCAACAGTGAGTCGCCATGTGTTGGCCATCCCTTCACCGTCAAATCATATACCCGAGACAGTGTCGGATCATTGCGGGTCTCCTTCTCTATATCCGCGTTAGTTACTGGCAATCGTTCAATTATCGACGAATAAAATATTTCGATAGGGTCCACTGCTGGTGCTTCCTCCACAGTAGACAGTGGCAGGCATGATAGCCCATCAGCGTTTCCATGCTGTTTCGTGCCCTTATACTCGATTTCATATTGGTTCGCCCCTAGAAAAAGGGACCATCTTTGTAGCCGTTGTGCAGTCATCACCGGAACGCCCTTCTTTGGATTAAAGATGGAGACAAGTGGTTGGTGGTCAGTCAGCAAGGTGAACTTCTCCCCATACAGATAGTGGTTGAATTTTTTTACTCCCTATACTAGGCTGAGGGCCTCCCTGTCGATCTGGGCGTAGCTGCGCTCGGCTGAGGTTAGTGACCGAGACGCAAAGGCTACTGGCCTCTCCAACCCGTCTGGGAATTTGTGCGACAGCACCGCTCCAATACCATAGGGTGATGCGTCACATGCCAACCGAATTGGTAGTGCTGGGTTGAAATGGGCCAACACCTCTTTTGATGTGATCAATTCTTTGCACTTCTGGAAAGCTCGTTTACATTCGTCATTCCACTTCCATGGTACCCCCGTTTGCAGTAGGGTGTTCAGTGGGTGTAATACTGTAGACAAATTTGGTAAGAACTTATGGTAGTAGTTCACCAGCCCGAGGAACGACCTCAGTTGTGACACATTTTCCGGTGCTGGAGCCTTGACTACTGCCTCAATCTTTTCAGGGGACTTATGTAACCCCTCTTCATCAATAACGTGGCCACAATACGAGATCTGCTTCTGGAAAAACTCGCACTTGTGGCGATTAGTTCGTAGCCCATATTCCTTTAATCTAGTGAGCACCTTCTCCAGGTTGGCGAGGTGATCACTGTCATTTTCGCCCGTGACCAGGATGTCGTCCAAATAACACTGGGTCCCTGAAATCCCTTGCAGGACTTGATCCATTGCCCTTTGCCAAATAGCCCGAGCTGATGCTACCCCGAACACCAGCCGGTTGTATTGGTAGAGACCTTTATGAATGTTGATCGTGAGGTATTGTTTCGAGGCTTCTTCTACCTCCATTTGCAGGTACGCCTGGGCCAGATCAATTTTGGTGAAGCATTTACCTCCAGATAGCGAGGCGAAAATATCCTCAATCCGTGGAAGTGGATATTGTACCGTGTGAAGGACTGGGTTCACTGTCACCTTAAAATCCCCACAGATGCGGACCTTCTTTGGTTCCCCAGGCGTATTACTCAACGACCTCTTCATTACAGGAACGATGGGTGTAGCCCACTCGCTCCAGTCTACTTTGGACAGTACTCCTGAATGTTCCAACCCTTCCAGCTCTGCTTCGACGGCTGGTCGGACCGCATAAGGCACCGGTCTGGCCTTAAAAACTTTGGGCTTGCATTTTCCTCTATTTTAATCGTCGCTGTTATGCCTCTTAGTGTTCCGAGTCCCTCCTGGAACACTTCTTTTGCGTCAGTTAGCATTTTTGACAGTCGTCCAGGTGTGACGTCGTCATCCTTTTTGGCCTCAACCTTCAGTGCCTGTATGGAATGCCAATCTAATTGTATCTTCCAGATCCATTCACGTCCTAGTAGTGGTGGTCCTCCATCTGGCAATACATATAGGTCCATTTTGGGTATTTCCTGGCCTTTGTATATCACGTTCACCCTTATTTTTCCTTTGGGGTAGACTTTTATGCCCCGTGTACGTCTTCAAGACAATCTCTGTAGCTTTCAAGGGTATATGTGAAAATAGCCGCTTGTAGTCCCTTTGGTTTATGACTGTTAGGGCTGATCCTGTGTCCAATTCCATTTACACTTGGACTCCGTCTATCTTGAGCATGACCCAGATAGTCTGGTGATCCTCCATTTTGATTACCTTATGTAGTTTCAGACAACCCAGCTCCTTGCTTCCGGAGTCTGTATCACTTTTATGTTCGTCTGAAGTACTGTCCATCACCTTATGTACCTTTTTGTACTTCTCCTGTGGAGATTTCCTGCTGCTGGTTTTCTTCCCTGACCTGCAGACTCTTGCTATGTGTCCTGCTTTTCCACACTGTCTGCACACTTGGTCCTTGAACCAACAATCCTTCTGGTCGTGTGTTGTTCTGCCGCAGCGATAACACTTCCCTGCTCCATATGACATTTCATTGGTGCCATATTCTTGCGGTCTCCGTTGTATCTCTGCAGCGCCCCGTGCGGCTGCTTCATGTGATACTGCCATGCTGAAAGCCTTGTCCAGCGTAAGATCCTTTTCTGATAGAAGCCGTTTCTGGGTTCCTTCACTTTGAAGCCCACACACAAACTTGTCCCTTAACGTACCTGGTGGTCCCAATCCAAACTGGCAGTGTTTCGATAGCTTGCGCAATTCCGTTAAGTACTCAGCATTACTTTCGTCTTTATGCTGGTTCCTTTTGTGGAACTTAAATCTTTCTGCTATCAGCAGCGGTGTGGGGTTTAAGTGGTCCTGTAGGATTTCCACTATGCTTTTGAAATTCTTATCCACTGGCTTCTCTGGGGTTATTAGGTTTCGCAGTAAGCCATAAGTTTTTGCACCCATGGAATTCAACAAAACCAGTGCTTTCCTGGCATCTGGCACTTCATTCGCCTTGCAGTACACCTCAATGCGTTCCACATATGTCGCCCAATCTTCGACTTCATTGTCGAACGCGGTGATACTGCCACTCTTCGGCATCCCTGGGTGTGATTAAACTGTCTAAAATGGCGTCTCCCGCGCTCTCCCTTCTTCTCCGCTGGCACAAAATGGCGTCTCCCGCGCTTTCCTCTCTTCCCGCGTTCGCCCGTCTTCTCCGCTGCGGCTTCTAAAATGGTGTCTCCCGCGCTCTCCCTTCTTCTCCGCGGCTCAATGGCGTCTCCCGCGCTTCCTTTCTTTCCCCCGTGGACGCTGTTCAGCCCTTGAGCCCTGGCTGTGCTCTGCGCGTTCTCCTGTGCGCCTCTCTCATTGCCGCCGCTCGGTCCTGAACCCGGCTGCTGCTTTACCCTCTCTCTCTTTTTGTTTTCCATCGACGCCGCTCGGTTTTCAACCCCCGGCTGCGCCCTGTGCGCTTCACCCTCTCTCTTGCCCCGTCAACGCTGCTCGGCCTTTTTTGTGCCATCGGTCGGCTCCCGCCGCCGCTGTCCGGGAAGGGTCTGCGCTGTACCTGTTGCCAGTCTGTTGCTGGATCGTCGTGGCTGGATAACCAAGCCCAGCTCTCCACAGCCTCCCCTGCGATGTTCACTCTCTGCCGGATGACTGGGCGGTTGCTCGTGATCGACGCCCGTGCTTCTGGCCTCGACTTTCTTCCACTTTCCTCCCGGAGCGAATCCTTGAAAGGAAATGCAGAGTTGCAGGTAGATTCGAATCGACCTCGTCGCCACTGTTGAATCCGTAATTCTTAAAGTATGATGTTTTCCAATAACTAGACGGAGGTTGTAAATTAACAATCAACAGGTGTTTACTGGAGGAGGTTAGTGTAAAGACTGACAGTACAGAGGCATGCTCAAGGCTTATATACAGGTGTGGTCACTGCCGGTACTACAGTATACAGGAGCTGTAAAAGTAGTTCTCTCTTAAAGGTACATACACTACAGTAATCTCATTGAAATGTATAAAATTCTTAGCGGGTTTGACAGGGTAGATGCTGGGAAGCTCTTTCCCCTGGCTGGAGAGTCTAGAACTAGGGGTCACAGTCTCAGGATAAGGGGTTGGCCATTTTGGACTGAGATGAGGAGAAATTTCATCACTCAAAAGGTTGTGAATGTTTGGAATTCTCTGCCCCAGAGAACTGTGGATGCTCAGTCATTGAGTATATTCAAGACAGAGATCGATAGATTTTTAGATACTAAGGGAACCAAGGGATATGGGGATAGTGCGGGAAGGTGGAGTTGAGGGAGAAGATCAGTCATGATCTTATTAAATGGCAGAGCATGCTCGAAGGCCGAATGGTCTACTCCTGCTCCGATTTCTTATGTTCTTATGTTCCATGCCTTTGTTAACTCTAGACTTGACTACATAGGATTATATAGGATATACGGCACAGAAACAGGCCATTCGGCCCAACCAGTCTATGCCGACGTTTATGTTCCACACAAACCTCCTCCCGCCTTTCTTCATCTAAATCTATCAACATAACCCTCTGTTCCCTTTTCCCTCATATGCTTGTTTAGCCTCTCCTTAAATGTATCTATACTATTAGCTTCAACCACTCCCCATGGTAGCGAATTCCACATTCTCATCACTCTTTGGGTAAAGAAGTTTCTTCTGAATTCCCTATTGGATTTCTTGGTGACTATCTTATATTGATGGCCTCTAGTTATGCTCCTCCCCACAAGTGGAAACATTCTCTCTGTATCCACTCTATCAACATTTTTCATAATTTTAAAGACCTCTATTAGGTCACCTCAAGAGAAAAGAGACCCAGCCTGTTCATCCTTTCCTGATATGTATACTCTCGCACTTCTGGTATCATCCTTGTAAATCTTCTCTGCACCCTGCCCAGTGCCTCTGTATCCTTTTTATAATATGATGACCAGAATTGTACACAGTACTCTAAGTGTGGTCAAACCAAGGTTTGACACAGGTTTAGCATAACTTCCCTACTTTTCAATTCTATACCTCTAGAAATAAACCTTAGTGCTTGGTTTGCCTTTTTATGGCCTTGCTAACCTGTGTCACAACTTTTAGTGATTTGTGTATTTGTACTCCGAGATCCCTTTCTTCCTCTACCCCACCTAGACTTGCACCATCCAAATGAGAAGTGACCTCCCTATTCTTCCTACTAAAATGAAATACCTCACATTTAACTGTGTTGAACTTCATTTGCCAATGATATGCCCATTCTGCAAGTTTATTAATGTCCTCCTGTAATTTGTTGCAGTCCTCCTCAGTATTGACTATCCCCCCCAATTTGGTGTCATCTGCAAATTTAGAAATTTTTGTTTTAGATTCCAAATTCTAAATCGTTCATGTAAATTGTGAACAGCAGTGGTCCGAGCACTGATCCTTACCACTACCCACCTTCTGCCACTGTGAATAGCTACCCTTTACTCCTACTCTCTCTGCTTTCTGTCCTGAAGCCAGCCAGCAATCCATTCTGCTACTTGTCCCCTGACTCTGCATTCTCTGACCTTATTCATCAGTCTGTTATGTGGTACCTTATCGAAGGCCTTTTGAAAATCCAGATAAATTACATCCACTGCATTACCTTTGTCTACTCTCTCTGTTACCTCTTCAAAAAATTCAATAAGGTTGGTCAAGCAAGACTTTCCCTTTTGAAATCCACGCTGACTATTCATTATTATATTTTTGGTTTCTAGATGTTCTTCTATTTTCTCCTTTAGTGGGGATTCCATTATTTTTCCTACCACCGATGTTAAGCAGACTGGTCTATAATTCCCTGGACATGTTCTATCCCCCTTCTTAAATATCGGTATTATGTTAGCTATCCACCAGTCCTCAGGCATTACACCTTTTTCTAATGAATTATTAAATATGTGTAGCAATGCCTCTGCTCTCTCTTCCCTAGATTCTTTTAAAATGTGTGGATGCAATCCATCTGGACCAGGGGTTTTATCCTCTTTGAGTTTGATTAGCTTATTTAATATATCCACTTTTTAATTTTAAATGCACTAATCTCATTACTAATCTCATCATCCAATGTCATGTCCACCTGTTCTATCTCCCTAGTATTCCAATGCTTTCCTGGCCAGCATCCCATCTTCCACCCTACATAAACTTGACCTCATCCAAAACTCTGCTGCCCGTATTCTAACTCGCACCAAATCCCGTTCACCCATTCCCCCTGTGCTTGCTGACCTACATTGGCATCCAGTCCAGCAGTACCTCTATTAGCCTCTGCGATCTCTGTGCTCTTCCAATTCTGGCCTCTTGTTTAATTATTGGCGGCCATGCATTCAGCTGCCTGGGCCCTAAGTTGTGGAATTCCTTCCATAAACCTTTCCACCTCTCTACCTCTCGCTCCTCCTTTAAGACAAATGTCCTGCAGTCGCTCAGTGACATCCTTGACCCTGGCACCAGGGAGGCAACACACCATCCTGGAATCTCATCTGCAGCCGCAGAAACGCCTGCCCGTTCCCCTAACTGTTGAATCTCCTATCACTATTGCTTTCCCGATCTTCTTCCTCCTCCCTTGTACAGCTGAGCTACCCCTTGGTGCTGTGGACTTGGCTTTGGCTGTACTCCCCAGAGGCACCATCGCCCTTGTATTCAAATACTGGTTAGCGAGTGAGATGCACTCAGGGGGCACCTGCACTACCTGCCTGGTCCTCCTTGTCTGTCTGGTGGTCACCCATTCCCTCCCTGCATGCACACTCTTACGCTGCAGGGTGACTGTTATAAATCTCATCATCAAGAAACTACTTATGAAATAACACTGGACGGCCAGCTGGTGGCGCCGTCCAAGGAGTATAAATACTAGGGCGTGGGCCCCAGCTTGCCAGGGACATTTTGTAAGACAAGGAGCTAGTGGATACAACTAGACTTCCATGTTCTGAAACAAGTTGATTAAAGCCTTGCTTTATGCTCAAACCAAGTGTGTAGTGAGTTTTATTACGTCAATTTAATCAACTTGATATTGACTCCACGCTTTGGGTGATTTTGGGAACAGCCAGCTACGACTCGAACCGTAGAAGGGAACTCAGACAAGTAATCAATCCATCATGGAGAAACTACTCAGCCCCGCCCGTCTTGACCTGGACCCGAATTTACTTACAGCTGCTAAGGTATGAAAACACTGGTATCATACTTTCAGCAACTTCCTCAGGGTGTGTGGTGAAAATGTTCCTGATAAATTAGAGATACTTGTGAATTATGTCTCCCCTCATGTGTTTGATTATATCGAAGACTGTGTAGACTATGACGCCGCTATCCAAATACTACAGCAGCTATATGTCAAGTCCCCAAATGAAATTTTTGCTCGGCATCTACTGGCCACAACTTGACAACAACCCGGGGAATCACTTGACGAATTCCTTCAGAAACTTCGCAGGCTCAGCAAGGATTGTAATCTTAAAGCTGTTACAGCTGAGCAGTACCAGGAGGAGTTAATTCGTGATTCCTTTATTAATGGGATTGCGTCTCCCTTCATACGTCAGCATCTGTTGGAGAATAAAACTCTCAAGTTACAGGCTACCTATGACCAGGCATGTTCTCTGGACTTAGCAAAGAGGAATGCAGATACCTATCTTTCGCCACGTACACGGGCTGCTGCTATCACTTTTAGTGACTCCTTCGATAGGCCTCGGGCAGAAGCCCTCACGGATGACGACTCCAACCTGGCTGATGGCAACCCTACCCTAGAAACCTACACTGATGATGATCCCGCCCTAGCGGCATCTTGGCAATCTGGAAGGAAGTGTTTCTTCTGCGGAGGTGCGTTCCATTATAGGAAAATTTGTCCTGCTCGTAACGCAACCTGCAATCTTTGCAGCAAGAAAGGTCACTTTTCTAAGGTATGCCAGTCAAGAGCCACTGTTAGTAAGAAAGGCCACTTTTCTAAGGTATACCGGTCGAGAGCTCCTGTTAGTTTTGCAGCTACTATCTATAAAACTGCTCCTCCCCCAAGAGCCACTACTAAGGTTACAGCTGTTAAGGGTAAAACTACCCCTCCTCCCATCACAGCTGTTTTTCCCCAAAGTCTGTCCCATGCAGCCACGAAGGTATCGGTAAATGGACACATTTTGAGTGCACTAATCGACTCATGCAGCTCTGACAGCTTCATTAGTGAGCGGTCTGTCAGTAAGTTAAAACTGCGTATTTACCCCTCGGACAGGGAAATTGCAATGGCTCTGATGACACTGACCACCAATTCTTCCAGCTTTTGTCTTGTCGACCTTATTCTCAATGGCCGCACTTATTTCTCCACCCGGCTCGGGGTGCTCAAGAACCTATGCAGTGATGTGCTCCTGGGACAGGATTTCCAGAAACAACACAAAAGACTAACTTTCGAGTCTGGAGGGTCAAAGCCAGAGCTTACTATTTCCAAAGTACCGTTTTGTGCGCTTTCGGCGGCTTCGCTCGATGAGCCCTCCTTGTTTGCCAATCTTTCCCCCTGATGTAAGCCCATAGTCACTAAATCATGACGTTTCAGCCAAGATGATCGAGCCTTTATCGAGGCAGAAATCTCTCGCCTTCTAGCTGACGGTATCATTGAGCCATGTTCATCTTCCTGGCGGGCTCAAGTCGTCATTGTTAAAAATCCTCTGAAGCAACACAAGAAATGTCTTTGCATCGATTACTTGCAAACTATTAACCAGTATACCGACCTGGATGCCTACCCACTACCACGCATTGATGACATGGTCAATAACCTTGCCAACTACAAGGTATTTTCAACTTTTGATTTAAAGAGCGTATATCATCAAGTACCGTTAAAGGACTCTGACAAAAAGTATACAGCCATTGAGGCCAATGGTCGGATTTACCAGTTTTGTCGCCTTCCATTTGGGGTCACCAATGGGGTGGCCGTCTTTCAACGGGCAATGGATAGCCTAGTCAAACAGGAGAACTTAACGGACACTTTTCCATATCTGGATAATATCACCATTGCTGGTCATGACCAGAAGGAGCATAATGCCAACCTCCAGAAATTTTTTGACATTCTCCATCATCGCAACTTAACCTTAAATGAGTCCAAATCTGTGAAATCAGTGCCATCAGTCAACATCCTTGGCTACTGGGTGGGCAATGGTGTCATCAAACCGGATCCGGAGCGACTTCGTCCACTTCAGGAGCTCCCTCCCCCTACGAATCTCGGCTCTCTTCGTCGGGCACTCGGCATGTTCGCCTATTCTGCGAAATGGATACCCCACTTCTCCGACAAGATCCAGCCCCTGCTTCATGCTAAGTCATTTCCATTGGAGGCAATGGCTATTTCAGCTTTCAACCTCCTCAAGCGACAACTGGAAAAAGCCATGCTTCGTTCCATCGATGAAAATCTTCCTTTCGTGGTCGAGTGCGATGCATCGGAGGTGGCGATCTCTGCTACCTTGAATCAAGGTGGTCGACCCGTTGCATTTCTGTCCAGAACCTTGCAGGGTAGCAAGCTCCATTATCCTCCTGTCGAGAAGGAGGCTATGGCCATCATCGAAGCGGTACGTAAATGGAGTCATTTTCTCGCTCATCGCCATTTCACACTTATAACCGATCAGCGTCCGTGGCCTTTATGCTGGATAACCAGAAACGCACAAAGATCAAGAATAACAAAATACAACTCTGGAGGATGGAATTGGCTCCCTTTGGATACACCATACATTATCGACCCGGCAACGAGAATGTGGCCCCGGATACTCTCACGCGGGCATTCTGCTCTTCTGTGTCAACTTCGACTCTGGCGGATCTTCATACTGACTTATGCCATCCTGGCGTTACCCATATGTTGCACTTTGTGCGATCTAAAAATCTCCCATTTTCTACGGAAGATGTGAAAAGAACGTGCTCCTCTTGTAAAATTTGTGCGGAGTTAAAAACGCAATTCTTCCATCCATCGGATGGCTCGCTCATACATGCTATGCAGCCTATGCAGCGACTCAGCATTGACTTTAAAGGGCCATTGCCTTCCTCAACACGGAACACCTACTTACTGACTATGGTGGATGAATATTCACGCTTTCCCTTTGCTTTCCCCTGTCCCAATATGCTTACTTCCACAGTGATCAAATGCCTTGATCAAGTCTTTTCCCTTTGCGGTACGGCCAATTTCATCCACTCTGATCGGGGTCCCTCCTCCATGTCAAGCTAACTCAAAAGTTATCTCTCCCAACGGGGAATCACCACAAGTAAAACGACACCATATCATCCCATCGGTAACGGACAGGTTGAGAGATACAATGTTATCATTTGGAACGCTGTTCGTCTTGCACTGAGGTCACGCAACCTACCAGACCAGCAGTGGGAAACTATGCTCCCTGACGTGTTGCATTCCATCAGGTCTCTTCTTTCTACATCCACCAATGTCAATCCTCACGAGCGATTCTTCAGGTTCCAGCGTCGCTCCACTCATGGGATGTCCCTACCGTCATGGTTGGCAGCTCCCGGCCCCGTGCTGCTCCGAAGATTTGTCCGATCTTCAAAAACCGATCCTCTAGTCGACGAGGTAGAACTTACGGACGTCAACCCCACGTACGCACACGTGCGGTACCCGGATGGTCAGGAGTCCACCGTTTCGCTCTGGGGCCTAGCTCCCTGTCCAGCCGGTTCCGTGGACCCAACTGATGGAGGGACCCACGGGGATGAGGCCGACACTCTGCGCTCCCCCGAGGATGACGCCCTACTTGGGACATCGAGGGATCGGCCGGCTGCCCCGCCGGATCCACTCGGGGAACCGAGCGCTCCCCGTGGGATGGCCACCCCGGGCCAGGACGCCGGTCAATCCCCGGCTAACCAACGGGACGAAGCCAGCTCTGCGCCTGTGGGGACCTGCACCCGGAGTCACGATCTCCCCAGCCTCCCTCAGGTCGATCAGAGCAACACGGGCCCTGTCAATCCACCGGTACGGATCAAGCGGCCCACGGACCAAGACACGGTCCAGGGGGACGTGCCTTCTGGCCATAAACAAAAATCTAAAAGACTGCGGCTATTCGTGGTCCACCTAATCCATTAAGAGGAAGTCGGCGGACTTCCAAATTTTTTAGGCAGGAAGAATGTTATAAATCTCATCATCAAGAAACTACTTATGAAATAACGCTGGACGGCCAGCTGGTGGCGCCGTCCAAGGAGTATAAATACTAGGGCGTGGGCCCCAGCTTTCCAGGGACATTTTGTAAGACAAGGAACTAGTGAAGTACAACTAGACCTCCATGTTCTGAAACAAGTTGATTAAAGCCTTGCTTTATGCTCAAACCAAGTGTGTAGTGAGTTTTATTACATCAGTGACCACCTCCTGAAATGTGCTATCCACGTAGCTCTCAGCCTCACGGATGCACCACAATGACGCCTAACTCCAACAATTGCCCTGTCTCCTTTGTCAACACATAAATTCATTGAATTAGAGGCATTTGTCTATCATAAATAAGTTCCATGTCTGCCATTTATGAGATAGTATAATGTCATCTTCCATGCTCCATAAACGTGAGCTCATCCAAAGCTCTGCTGCTCATATCCTAACTCGCACCAAGTTCCCCTAGGGAGGGAACTCCAGAGCTTAGGGCTTAGATAGCCGAAGGCACAGTGGCCAATGGCGGGGTGAAGGAAATTGAGGATGTGCAAGAGGCCAGAGTTGGAGGAGTGCAGAGTTCTCGGAGGGTTGTAGGGCTGGAGGAGTTTCCAGAGATAGGGAGGGGCGAGACCACAGAGGGATTTGAACACGAGGATGGGAGTCAATGTAGGTCAACGAGCACAGGGGTGATGGGTGAACAGGACTTGGTGTGAGTTAGGATACGAGCAGCACTTCTTTTGATGAGCTGGAGTTTATGGTCGGTGGAGGTTGCGAGGTCGTCCAGGATTGCATTGGAATTGTTGACTCTGGATGAGAGTTTCGGTAGCAGATGGGCTGAGACCGGGGAAGAGACGGGAGATATTACAAAAGTGGAAGTAGGCGGTCTTTGTGATTGAAAGAAGTTGGGGCTGGAAGCTCGACTATTACATAGGATTCCAGGATTTTTACCCGCACTTTGAAAACATACGTTAGCCATTGCAAATGCACATTCTCTGGCACTGTAACACCCTGAAATGTTGGCCCAGGGCAGCTCTTTATTTGTTTTTAGCTGCTCCTTCTGTCTGCACCCGTTTAACAGATTCCCAAAGACTGCAGACTGGTACGGTCTCTAGGAACAGGTAAATAAAATTAAAATACTAAACCCGGCGCCTGCAATACCAAAGTGGCTACAGCGCCAAGTTCTCCCAGCAGTCTGGAGTTCCGGTTGTAAAGATAAATTCCATTCCCTCAATTAATGCATCAAAAATGAAAGACTTGCATTTATATAGCGCCTTTAAAACATCCGAAGGTGTTTCACAGAGGCATAATCAGGCAAAAAACATGGACAAAGGTGAGATTAGGAGGGGTAACCAAAAGGTGCGGGTTTTAAGGAGGGTTTTTATAGAAGGAAGAAAGAAAGACTTGCATTTATATAGCGCCCTTCACGACCTCAGGATCTCCCAAAGTGCTTTACAGCCAATGAAGTACTTTTTAAAGTGTCGTCACTGTTGTAATAATCAGGGGTTGAGTCACATACTTTCACATCACGGCCCCTGTTAATTTTCCATTGCAACTCGCTATAGGCGAGACCAAATATGACAACACGCACCGAGACCGCAATGATGACAGAATGCATCAAGTATAGTCTAACAAAGGATGTGATTGCTTTGGAGAGGGTGCAGAGAAGATTCACCAGGATGTTACCTGGGATGGAGCGCCTCAGCTATGAAGAGAGGCTGGACAGGCTGGGGTTGTTTTCCTTGGAGCAAAGAAGGCTGAGGGGGGACCTGATTGAGGTGTACAAAATGATGAGGGGCATAGATAGGGTAGATAAAGAGGAACTTTTCCCCTTAGTAGGGGGGTCAATAACAAGGGGGCATAGATTCAGGGTAAGGGGCAGGAGATTTAGAGGGGATTTGAGGAGGAACTTTTTCACCCAGAGGGTGGTTGGAATGTGGAACTCAATGCCTGAAAGGGTGGTAGAGGCAGGAACCCTCACAACATTCAAGAAGCATTTGGATGAGCACTTGAAATGCCATTGCATACAAGGCTATGGACCAAATGCTGGAAAATGGGATTAGACTGGACAGGGATGGATGGGCGGCGCAGACACGATGGGCCGAAGGGCCTCTTTCTGTGCTGTAAAACTCTATGACTCTATGACTCTATGAAACTGAAAGATGGTTTATTCAATATTGGGATTTTGAAAGATGGGGGAGTGGAACTGTGGGTGTGTTTACTCTACAGCTTTAGTGTTGTGCGAAGCAGTTTTACTTCACACTAGGTTGCATTTATAGTGTAAACGCAACCTAAATCTGGAATCAAGGCCTGAGCTGATAACTGGAGAGAAAAGGGAGTGAGTCACTCTGTAGGAGGTAGTCTCATTTTACTTCACTCCAGAGTCAGTTCGAAACTTTACACCCAATTGATGTTACACAAGATTAGCATGGGTGCAAAACCAAAACAGATTCCCACCCACACTAAATTTGGGGAGTGTAGATGCAGTCTACCGCTCGTCTATAAAGGACTATCTGACGGAACTGTTAGAATAAGGATGTCCTTATTGCGAGCTTGGGTCTCATGCAGGCTCCACCCAGGGTGAAGGAAACAGACACAACAGGTGGCAGTACACAGGCTCAACTAAAGGTGGCGGCAGAGCTCGGGTCTGGGCGGCAAGCAGAGATAGCTGAGGGCAACTTGGGGCAAGAAAGTGCAGCAGACGTACCACGCAGCATGTGGGTAGAAGCCAACCATTGTGGGACGTCAGGAAATTCTGACATCGAATTGAAAATCTGGATATTCTGCAATTCCACCTATTTTCTTTTGAAAACCAAAAGAAAGAAGTTGCATTTATATAGCGCCTTTCACGACTTCGGGACGCCCCAAAGCGCTTTACAGACAGCCAATGGAGTACTTTTTGAAATGTAGTCACTGTTGTAATGTAGGAAAACGCGGCAGCCAATTTGCGCACAGCAAGCTCCCACAAACAGCAATGTGGCAATGACCAGATAATCTGTTTTTTTTAGTGATGTTGGTTGAGGGATGAATATTGTCCAGGACACCAGGGAGAATTCCCCTGATCTTTTTTGAAATAGTGCCAGAGGATCTTTCACATCCACTTGAGAGGGCAGACAGGGTGCTGGATTTACCATTTCAACTGATCTGAAAGACGGGGGCCTCTGACTGTGCAGTGCTTCCTAGTTACGAGGGTGTCAGCCTAGATTTTGTGCTCAAGTCTCTGGAGTGGGACTATGAACCCACAACCTTCTGACTCAGAGGTGAGAGTGCTACCCACTGAACTATGGCTGGCACCAGTCAGCCCATGTTAGTTCATCCACCCTGAAGCAACCTAAAGTCCTTGATAACGCACTCAGGAATTTTGTTTCCCCCACTCTACCGGGAAGTCCATTTCAAGCGTTGATCAGTCCAAATATCAGCCCTAAAATGGTTTGAGCCTTGCGACCCTTTGTGCTACCACCACAATTTCATTAAAAATAATATGTCAGATTTAATTTTCTTCTCATTTCCACGCCAATTCCCTTCTATATTTTCCAGAACAAAATGTCGCAATTCTCCTTAAATTCCACTCAGGCCAAAGCAACACTAATTGGCTTGTTACAAATATTGTTAGAAAGTAGCTTTCACATTGCTTCAGGGTGAATCATCGTACAACTCATTTTATCTTGCAAATCTGCTCATAATTTTTTTTATAGAGGAAATGCCATACATTGACTTAAGATGGCTGGTGGTAATGGAATTGGTGGTGTTAAGAATTTAAAATAGCAACAAATAGTAAAGTAACGCCAATAATTGAATTGCTGCGTTTATTCACGAGTTGGTAAGATCTTGCAACCCACAAACCCATATAACGAGGAGTGTTTAGGAATCGATTCTGAGCACAATACTTCTCTCAACATTAATTAGATCGGCAAAGCACCGATAGTCCAATCGCAGGCCACAGAAAGGGTCAATCGTCATACTTGAACTAATAAAAGCACATTATCCGTGAAAGTGGAACGTCTCGGAGATTTTTCCCTGCGGAATATTCAGTGTGCGATCGTAATCAGAACTCAAGATTAAAATCAGAACTCAAGATTAAACTAACAGTTTGTTCTGTGTTGTTAATGACGTATGCTGCCTGCTGAGCAAAGTGCGCGATTTAGGTCCCTCAGTACTTGGTTCTTCGACTTCCTCTACCCGATTTATGGACCCGTGCCTGCTTGGATTGGGCTAGGGTCCCTTGCAGGTTTACTTCCCTTGAAGGCTAGCCTGTAGAAAACATCGGACAGGAAACATTTTTTTAAGAAACTCCAGAATGTAGCAGTGTGAAAGTTAACAAAACCTCACTTGCAACGTTCCTAGCAGGCACATCGATAAAACCTACAATTCTAGAATATAAGCCTAGAAATTACTCAGGCCAATTTTTCCGTCCAAGTGCTAAGAAATCATTTAAATAACATCGGCCCCGATTTTCGGCTTGTGTGGGGAATGGTCGGATTTCCCCGAATGTGGGGTTTCTGACACACATAAAAAAGTGTCAGCCAGCTCCACGCAATTTTCCCTCAAGTGGCCAATTAATTCCCAGCGTGTGGACAGCCTTGCTAATTGTCCAATTCGAGTCAGAAATCCCCACAGTATGATGTCATCATTCGTGATGCCTTCAAGGTCCATAGCAAGCATTGCTTCCTCTGAAGGCTTCCAAACGAACTATACAGGATGGCAGAGGAGCCTGCAGCAGCTGTGGCCAGTGCCAGACCCCGAGCTGCCTCCAAATTCGACGAGGCTTCACTGCAGGCATTATTGGATGGGGTTAGGGCCCACAGGGAGGTCCTCTTCCCTAGGTCAGGGAGGAAGAGGCCTCCCACTGAGACCAATGCTGCATGGATGCAGGTGTCAGCAGATGCCAACTCGCTGGGAGTCACCAGAAGAACCTTGGCATTACATCTCTATCACCTTCCTTTACTCCCCCACAGTACCATTCAGAGCCCCTGTCCTCACTGTGGAGGAGGAAGAGGCTGTGCAGCCAGGCTCCTCAGAGGAAGCTCCAACCTCTGAGGGCGCAGCGTCAGCAGAAGTAAGCGCACCCAGCACCAGCGCAGACACTCACACCTCGGGGGGACCTTCGGGACATAGAGTAGTGTTGTCACCTGGTGTTTCACAGCTCACAGTGAGCCTCAGCAGATTCTGGAGACAGGGACAGCAGTGGAGCGTCCTCGTCGGATAGAGTGGTGAAAGGGGCTTCCCAGGAGCTCACACTGGAGAAGTGTGTGAGGCTCCAACTTTCTACAGCTGCTCCTAAGGCTTCAAAAAGTTCCCCCATGCTTTGATCAACAAGATCCTGCAGCCTGCAAATGCTGCCTATTTAAATCTCTTCAGCCCTCAGCGACCTGCTGCTGCAAGCAAGCAAGCCAGCTGTTTTCACGCCAGCTCTCATCGGCGGGGTTCCCCGCAGGCGTGTTTCATGTGGGGAAAGCCCCAAAGTCGCAACGGCCCCGGAAATCTTCCTTAACAAGGTGATCATTATGGATTAGTGCTCCGACGAGCAGTCCCGCCAGCGGCGGCCGGGACTGAAGCGGGTGACGGAGAAATGGCGGTCCGAAAGTCGGACGGGGCGGGGAATCGGGGGGGGGTCCCGACCCGCTTTTTCCGCGATTTTCGGACCCCGGCTGCCAGAAAATCGGGGCCATAGGGTAGCGCCTTCATCAAAACAACAGTTGGGGACATCAGTAATGGTGACCATCAAACTATTAGATTGTCGTAAAAACCCAACTGCTATCCTTACCCGGTCTGTCTTATATGTGACTCCAGACCCACAGCAATGTGGTTGACCCCCAAGTGTGCTCTGAAATGGCCCAGCAAGCCACTCAGTTGTATCAAAACTGCTACGAAAAACTATAATCCACACGGACTGCAGCGGTTCAAGAAGGCAGCTCACCACCACCTTTTCAAGGGTAATTAGGGATGGGCAATACATGCTGGCCTTGCCAGCGACGCCCACATCCTGTGAATGAATTAAAAAAGATGATTAAAGGGACAATTATATGTAGCTTTATTCCTGGCCTTACTGGATGGGAATGCTGATTGGAAATAGGGCTAGAACACAACTTCTGCTTTCTGTTTAGTGAGGGTGGATCCGGTGTAAGAATTTGTGGGGTTCATGGCACCAAGAACATTCGAGCCCCTCTGCAACCACCCCACCCCACCGCCCCCCCCCACTGCACAACCTCAACCTCCTTTCTCTCCTGATGTTTTAAAACACAACCGTGTAGTAAAATGGATTTTTCCCTAGAAAAGTGATGACTGAGAACCAGAGGTGACCTAATCACAGAATCACAGAAAATAGAGGTCTTTAAAATTATTAAGCGGTTCGATAGTGTAGATATAGAAAACATATTTTCACTTATGGGGGAATCCAAAGCCAGGGGCCATAAATATAAGATAATGGCTAATAAATCCAATAAGGAATTCAGGAGAAACTTCTCTACCCAGAGCGATCTTAAGAATAGAGTCATAGGCCCCGATTTTCTACCAGCCGTCGGGCGGCTTTCCAGGTGGCCGGGGGCCGAAAATCGCCGAAAAAGCGGGTCGCGACCCCCCCCCGCCTGATTCCCCGCCCCGTCCGACTTTCGGACCGTTGTTTCTCCGCGACCCGCTTCAGTCCCGGCCGCCGCTGGCGGGACTGGCCGTCGGAACACAAATCACCAATTATTACCTTGTTTAAGTAGATTTTAAGGGGCCGTTGCGATTTTGGGGCTTTCCCCACGTGATGCACGCCTGTGGGGAACCCCACTGATGAGACCTGGCATGAAAACAGTTGGCTTGCTTGCTTGCAGTTGCAGGCCAATGAGGACTGAAGAGATTTAAACAGACAGCATTTGCAGGCTGCAGGACCTTGTTGATGAAGGCTTGGGGGAACTTTTTGAAGGCTTAGGCACAGCTGTAGAAAGTTGGAGCCTCACACACTTCTCCAGTGTGAGCTCCTGGGAAGCCCCTCTCACCACCCTAACTCAGCGCCTCCTCAACGGAGGCATCTGCCAGAAGCATGGGAGGCCTTTAGTACCTTCCCTTCCTGGCATTAGAGGATCTCCAACAGCAGAGGAGGCTGGAGCAACTCCAGCAACAGCATCACCAGCAACACCAGCAGCACCAGCAGGAGCGGCAGGCTGCGGCTCACCCACCTGAGGCAGCACAGGCCAGAAGGGGTCAGCGGATGGAAGGCCGTCGGCGCAGGAGATACCCCCCAAACAGGGTGTACAGACACAGGGTCAGCTACCTCAACATGACTGAGCAGTAGTGCCAGAGGCGGCTCCGACTTTCACGAGAGGTTGTGACTGACGTCTGCGCAATGCTGCGGCAAGACCTGGAGCCCAGAGCAACAGGTCCACACTACTTGCCAGTGGCCATCAAAGTCACCACCGCACTCAACTTTTATGCCTCAGGCTCCTTCCAGGGATCAGCAGCAGACATCAGCGGCATCTCCCAGGCTGCCGCACACACAGGTAACCGATGCCCTCTTTGCCATCGCGCACAATCACATCCATTTCACCAGGGATCGCGCAAGTGTGAGGGCGCAAGCGCGTGGATTCGCTCAGTTGGCAGACTTTCCAAGGGTGCAGGGTGTCATTGACTGCACACATGTGGCCCTTAGGACACCCCACCACAATCCAGGAGTTTTTGTCAACCGCAAGGGCTTCCACTCTCTTAACGTTCAGCTGGTGTGTGACCACAAGAAGGTGATTTTGCATGTTTGTGCCAGGTTCCCTGGCAGCTGCCATGACTCTTTCATACTGCACCAGTCTACTGTGCCTCTGCTATTCAGTCCGCCAAACGAACTTCAAGGATGGCTGCTTGGAGACAAGGGATAGCCCCTGCGCTCTTGGCTAATGACGCCGTTGAGGAGACCAGCCAGCGAAGCTGAGGAGCGCTACAACTCCAGCCACATTACCACCAGATGCATTATCGAGCAAACCATTGGATTGCTAAAGATGCGCTTCAGATGCCTCGATAGATCAGGTGGAGCCCTACAGTACTCATCAGCCAGGGTCTCCAAAATCGTTGTGGCATGCTGTGGCTTGCTGATTCCGCAGGACCAAGAGGCTCCTCACAGAGCCGCCTCGGATGAGGATGATGCTGAGGAGGAGGAGGAGGAGGAGGACAGAAACGAGCATCCTGCAGAGGCCCGCCAACCAGCGGCACCAGTGCGCGAGAACATTGCTGGGCGGAATGCAAGGAACGCACTCATCCTGGGCAGATTTGCATAGCCTGGAATATCAAACACTGCAGCCTCACTGCTTCTGAATTGACCATGGACAGTGGCCCATGCCTGCACTTTACAACAACTTTGACCAGCTTGCAGTCATCTGCAAGTTATCCTAAGGCCTCTATGTGACATCCCCATTCGCCAAATGACAGACGCCATAACTGCAGCAGCTGGCACCAGATTTTTTATGTACAGGAAAATGATGGCATTAAAACTATTTACAAGACTGGATGGTGGAATAGTTATGTGAATGTGAGCATAGAGAGAGACGGAATGGTTAAGGGGGCATGGATGTGACTGTGAAGTGGGATGTGGAGGAAGAGATTGCTGAAGCTGAGTGCTGTTGGGGAAAGGCAATGGGGATCAGGTTGAGGGTGATGGAAACTTCATACTTGCTTTCCCTGTGCGGTGAAGGTCATGGAAGCGCTTCCTGCACTGCAGCCAGGTGCGACGGGTGACACCCAGAGAGTTTACCTCTGCTGCCACCTCCATCCAGGCAGCCGTGGACTCTTTGGGAGGCCTCTTCCTCCCTGAGCGAGGGTAGAGGACCTCCCTGTGGGCCCTTACCCCATCCACCAAGGTCTGCAATGACGTCTCGTTGAATTTGGCCACAGCTTGGCCTCTGCCGCTGGCAGCAGCTGGTGCAGGCTCCACTGCCATTGTGCAAGAGTGGTTGAGAAGCCTGCAGAGGTGGAGAAGCTTGCTGGACACTTTAAAAGCACCACGAATGATGATATCATACTGTGGGGCTTTCTGACACGAATTGGACAATTAGCAAGGCTGCCCACATGCTGGGAATTAATTGGCCACTTGAGGGAAAATTGCGTGGAGCTGGCTGACACATTTTTTTGTGTGTCAGAAACCCCACATTCGGGGAAACCCGACCATTTCCCACACAAGCCAAAAATCGGGCCCATAGAGTCATAGATTTATACAGCACAGAAAGAGGCCCTTCGGCCCATCGTGTCCGAGCCGGCCATCAAGCCCTATCTATTCTAATCCCATTTTCCAGCACTTGGTCCGTAGCCTTGTATGCTATGGCGTTTCAAGTGGTCATCTAAATGCTTCTTGAATGTTGTGAGGGTTCCTGCCTCTACCACCCTTTCAGGCAGTGAGTTCCAGATTCCAACCACCTTCTGGGTGAAAAAGTTTTTCCTCAAATCCCCTCTAAACCTCCTGCCCCTTACTTTGAAACTATGCCCCCTGGTTATTGACCCCTCTACTAAGGGGAAAAGTTCCTTTCTATCTACCCTATCTATGCTCCTCATAATTTTGTACACCTCAATCAGGTCCCCCCTCAGCCTTCTCTGCTCTAAGGAAAACAACCCCAGCCTGTCCAGTCTTTCTTCATAGCTGAAGCGCTGCAGCCCAGGTAACATCCTGGTGAATCTCCTCTGCACCCTCTCCAATGCAATCACATCCTTCCTATAGTGTGGCGACCAGAACTGCGCACAGTATTCCAGCTGTGGCCTAACTAGCGTTTTGTACAGCTCCATCATAACCTCCCTGCTCTTATATTCTATGCCTCGGCTAATGAAGGCAAGTATCCCATATGCCTTTTTAACCCCCTTATCTACCTGTCCTGCTGCCTTCAGGGGTCTATGTACATGCACACCAAGATCCCTCTGATCCTCTTTCCTTCCTAGAATCCTACCACTCATTGTGTATTCTCTTGCCTTATTAGTCCTCCCAAAATGCATCACCTCACACTTTTCAGGGTTAAATTCCATTTGCCACTGTTCTGCCCATCTGACCAACCCGTCTATATCGTCCTGTAGCCTGAGGCTTCCCTCCTCGCTATTTACCACTCCACCAATTTTCGTGTCATCTGCGAACTTACTGATCATACCTCCTACATTCATATCTAAATCATTAATGTACACTACAAACAGCAAAGGACGCAGCACCGATCCCTGTAGAACACCACTGGACAGGCTTCCAGTCACAAAAACAACCTTCGACCATCATCCTCTGTCTCCTGCCACTAAGCCAATGGATCCAATGTGCCAAATTGCCCTGGATCCCATGGGCTCTTACCTTCTTGACCAGTCTCCCATGCGGGACTTTGTCAAAAGCCTTGCTGAAGTCCATGTAGACTACATCAACTGTACTACCCTCATCCACACACCTAGTCAGTAACCCCCTCGAAAAATTCAATTAAATTGGTTAGACATGATCTCCCCCTGAAAAGACCATGCTGACTAACCTTGATTAATCCTTGCCTCTCCAAGTGGAGACTAACTCTGTCCCTCAGAATTCTTTCCAATAATTTCCCTACCACTGATGTTAGGCTCACTGGCCTGTAATTCCCTGGTTTTATCCCTACTACCCTTATTGAATAATGGTACTACAATAGCTGTCCTCCAGTTCTCTGGCACCTCCCCTGTGGCCAGAGAGGTTCTGAAAATTTGTGTCAGAGCCCCTGCAATCTCCTCCCTTGCCTCACACAGCAACCTGGGATACAGGAGTACAGGAATGTGGAGTAGTTGAGGTGAGTAGCATAGATGTATTTAAGGGGCGTGCTACATAGAAACATAGAAGATAGGAGCAGGAGTAGGCTATTCGGCCCCTCGAGCCTGCTCCGCCATTCAATGTGATCATGGCTGATCAGTACCCGGTCCCTGCTTTCTCCCCATACCCCTTGATCCCTTTAGCCTTAAGAAATATATCCAATTCCTTCTTGAATATATTTAATGACCTGGCCTCCACCGCCTTCTGTGGTAGAGAGTTCCACAGGTTCACCACTCTCTGGGTGAAGAAATTCCTCCTCATTTCTGTCCTAAATGGCCTACTCTTTATCCTTAGACTGTGTCCCCTGGTTCTGGACTCCCCGACCATCGGGAACATCCTTCCTGCATCTAGTCCAGTTCTGTCAGAATTTTATAAGTTTCAATGAGATCACCTCTCATTCTTCTAAACTCCAGTGAGTACAAGCCCAATCGACCCAATCTCTCCTCATATATCATTCCTGCCATCCCAGGTATCAGCCTGGTGAATCTTTGCTGAACTCCTTCCATGGCAAGAACATCCTTCCTCAGATAAGGTGACCAAAACTGCACACAATACTCAAGATATGGTCTCACCAAGGCCCTGTACAACTGCAGCAAGACATCCTTGTTCCTGTACTCAAACCCTCTCGCTACGAAGGCCAACATACCATTTGCCATCTTAACCGCCTGCTGCACCTGCATGCTTACCTTCAGCGACTGGTGCACAAGGACACCCAGGTCTCATTGCACTTCCCCTTCTCCCAATCTATTGCCATTTAGATAATAATCTGCCTTCCTGTTTTTGCCACCAAAGTGGACAACCTCACATTTATCCATGTTATATTGCATCTGCCATGTTTGTGCCCAATCACCCAACATGTCCAAATCATCCCGAAGTTTCTCGACATCCTGCTCACAGCACACATGCCCACCCAGCTTTGTGTTGTCTGCAAATTTGGAGATATTACATCTAGTTCCCTTGTCTAGATCATTAATATATATTGTGAATAACTGGGGTCCAAGGACCGATCCCTACGGTACCCCACTAGTCACTGCCTGCCACTCGGAAAAGGACCCGTTTATTCCAACTCTTTGCTTTCTGTCTGCCAACCAGTTCTCTATCCAAGTCAATATCTTGCCCCCAATCCCATGTGCCTTAACTTTACACGCTAATCTCTTATGCGGGACCTTATCGAAGGCCTTCTGAAAGTCCAGATACACCACATCCACTGGTTCTCCCTTATCTATTTTACCAGTTACATCCTCAAAAAATTCCAGTAGATTAGTCAAGCACGATTTACCTTTTGTGAATGAATGTTGACTTTGTCCGATCCTGTCACTGTTTTTCAAGTGCTCTGCTATTACATCTTTTATAATGGACTCTAGCATTTTCCCCACTATTACCTGTCTGTAATTCCCCGTTTTCTCTCTACCACCTTTTTTGAATAGTGGAGTAACATTAGCTACCCTCCAATCCATGGGTACTGTTCCAGATTCCATCGAATGTTGGAAGATGATCAGCAATGCATCTACTATTTCTAGTGCCACTTCCTTAATTACCCTAGGATGTAGATTATCAGGCCCTGGGGATTTATCGGCCTTCAATCCCATCAATTTCCCGAACACCATTTCCCTACAAATACTGATTTCTTTCAGTTTCTCCCTTTCATCAGACCCTATGTTCCCCGGCATCTCTGGGAGGTTATTTGTGTCCTCCTTTGTGAAGACAGAATCAAAACATGTATTTAGTTGGTCTGCCATTTCTTTGTTCCCCATTATAAATTCCCCTGATTCTGACTGCAAGGGACCTACGCTTGACTTCACCAATCTTTTTCTCTTCACATATGTATAAAAGCTTTTACAGTCAGTTTTTATGTTCCCTGCAAGCCTACTCTCATATTCTATTCTCCCCTTCTTAATTAATCCCTTTGTCCTCCTTTGTTGAATCCTAAATTGCTCCCAATCCTCAGGATTATTGCTTTTTCTGGCCAATTTATATATCCTCTCCTTGGCTCTTATGCTATCCCTAATTTACCTTCTTAGCCATGGTTGAGTCACCTTTTTTGTTTTATTTTTGTGCCAAACTGGGATGAACATTTTCTGTAGTTCATCCATGCGGTCTTTGAATGTTTGCCATTGCCTATCCACCATCAACCCTTTGAGTGACATTCCCCAATCAATCCTACCCAGCTCGTGTCTCAGACCATCGTAGTCTCCTTTATTTAAATTTAGGACCCTAGTCTCTGAGTCAACTACTTCATTCTCCATCTTAATGGAGAATTCGATCATATTATGATCGCTCCGACCCAAGGGGCCTCGTACAACAAGATTGCTAATTAATCCTTTCTCGTTACATAATACCCAGTCTAAGATGGCCTGATCTCTGGTTGGTTCCTCGACATATTGGTCCAGGAAACCATCCCGTAAACACTCCAGGAATTCCTCCTCCACAGTATTGTTACGAATTTGGTTGGCCCAATCTATATGTAGATTAAAGTCACCCATGATGGCTGCAGTGCCCTTATTGCACGCTTCTTTAATTTCCCTTTTAATGCCATCCCCAACCTCTGCCTTACTGTTTGGAGGTCTATATACCACTCCCACTAACGCTTTCTGCCCCTTGGTATTTCTCAATTCTACCCATACAGATTCCACATCATCAGAGCTAATGTCCTTCCTTTCAATTGTGTTAATCCCTTCTTTAACCAGTAATGCTACCCCACCTCCCTTTCCTTTTTGCCTATCTTTCCTGAATATCGAATACCCCTGGATGTTGAGTTCCCAGCCTTGGCCATCCTTGAGCCACGTTTCCGTAATCCCAACCAAATCATATTCGTTTACCTCTATTTGCACAGCCAATTCATCCACCTTATTACAAATGCTCCTCGCATTAAGACACAAAGCCTTCAGGCTTATTTTTTTAATGCCCTTAGACCTATTAGAATTATTATTTACTGTGGCCATGTTTGATTTAAACCGTTGATTTCTCTGACTGCCACTTTTGTTTTTCTCCTTCCTTTCTTTTGCTTTTATCCTTGTTTCCCTTTCCTCTGTCTCCCTGCTCAGGTTCCCAACCCCCTGCCATCTTAGTTTAAACCCTCCCCCAGAGCACTAGGAAACACACCCCCTAGGACATCGGTTCCAGCCCTGCCCAGGTACAAACCGTCCGGTTTAAACTGGTCCCACCTCCCCCAGAACCGGTTCCAATGTCCCAGGAACTTGAATCCCTCCCCCTGGCACCATTCCTTTAGCCACGTATTCATCTGAAATATCCTTCTATTTCTACTCTGACTAGCACGTGGCACTGGTAGCAATCCTGAGATTACTACCTTTGAGGTCCTATTTTTTAATTTACCTCCTAACTCCCTATATTCAGCTTTTAGGACCTCATCCCGCTTTTTACCTATAACGTTGGTACCTATATGCACCACGACAACTGGCTGTTCACCCTCCCCTTCCAAGATGTTCTGCAGCCACTCTGAGACATCCTTGACCCTTGCACCAGGGAGGCAACACAGCATCCTGGAGTCTCGTTTGCGACCGCAGAAATGCCTATCTATTCCCCTTACAATAGAATCCCCTATTACTATAGCTCTACCCCTCTTTTTCCTCCCGTCCTGTGCAGCAGAGCCACCCCTGGTGCCAGGAAGTTGGCTGCTGCTGCCTTCCTCTGATAAGCCATCCCCCCCAACAGTACTCAACGTGGTGTATCTGTTTGAGAGGGTGATGTCCACAGGGGACCCCTGTACTACCTGCCTGCGCCTAGTACTCTGCCTGTTGGTCACCCGTTCCCTTCCTGCCTGTCCAACCTCTACCTGCGGTGTGTCCACCTCGCTAAACGTGCTATTCACGACGTCCTCAGCATCATGAACGCTCCAGTATGCATCCAATCGCAGCTCCAGTGCCGCAATGCGGTCTGTCAGTAGCTGCAGCTGGATACACTTCCTGCACACGTAGTTGTCAGGGATACAGGAAGTGTCCCTGAGTTCCCACATAGCGCAAGAGGAGCATACCACGTGGCCGGGCTGTCCTGCCATGAAATTAAATTCAATCAATCAATCCCACCAATTACACTACAGTTAAATGGTTTACCAACAGTTCCCGTTACACCAGAGAGACCTTAATAACTATAAATCACAGAGTTAAAGTTTAAAAAGAGAGAAATACTCACCAACCAATCACCTACCTGCTTTCTGGTGACGTCACACTTCAATTACTTTTTAATTCTCTCCCTCCCTCTGAGCTTGGAGACTGCAGATTAGTACGCCTACCTGGACTCTGGCGCTTTTATCCCGCCTCTCAACCCTTGTTCCTCGCAGGTCCACACTGCCGCTGCTGCCGCTGCTGCTAGATAAACATGAGGGCGAAAGGAGTAAAAGGATATGCTGATAGAGGTTGGTGAAGTTGGGTGGGAGGAGGCTCATGTGGGACATAAACACCAGTTTATGTGAGGTGTCAGCAGCATAGACCAGTTGGGGCATTTAAACAGAAAATGCTGGAAATAATCAGCAGGTCAGGCAGCATCTGTGAAGAGAGAAACAGAGTTAACGTTTCAGGTCAATGACCTTTCGTCAGAACTGGAAAAAGCAGGAAATGTAACAGATTTTTAAGCAAGTGTAGTGGCTGGGAAATGGGGGAGGGGATGAAAGAACAAAAGGGAAGGCCTGTGATAGGCTGGAAGGCGGGAGAGATTAAGAGACATTGAAAGACATTACGAGACATTCAAGGCAAAAGGAGATGGTAATGGGACAGGTTAAGAAACAAAGGATGGCTCTAGATGAAGTGTAAATTGCGCTGGCAGAATGGAAGACAGCTGCCCTGTGGGAGAGAAGAACAGAACAAAAGTGTGGATAAAATATATATATATATTATGATCTGAAATTGTTGAATTCTATGTTGAACCCAGAGGGCTGTAGAGTGCCTAATCGAAAGATGAGGTGCTGTTCCTTGAGCTTACGCTGAGCTTCCGTGGAACAATGCAAGAGGCCGAGGATGGTGAGGTCTGAGTGGGAGTGGAGCAGTGAATTAAAGTGACAGGCGACCGGAAGCTCGGGGTCCCCCTTACGGACTGAACGGAGGTGTTCTGCAAAGCAGTCACCCAATCTGCGTTTGGTCTCCCCAGTGTAGAGGAGACCACATCGTGAGCAGCGAATACAGTATATTAAATTGCAAGAAGTACAAGTAAACCGCTGTTTCACCTGGAAGGGGTGTTTGGGGCCCTGGACAGTGGGAAGTGGGGAGGTATAAGGGCATGTGTTGCATCGCGAAGGTGCCGGGCGAAGCAGAAGGGATGTTGGGGGCGATAGAGGAGTGGACTAGGGTGTCGCGGAGGGAGCGGTCCCTACGGAATGCTGAAAGGGGAGGTGAGGGGAAGATGCATTTGGTGGTGGGATCCACTTCTTTTTGGACCAGTTGGGGCAAATGGCCTGTTTCTGTGCTGTCAATTCTGTGTAAAATAGGTCCACATAATGTTTGCACATTGGATTATAATCATATCACAATATAATTTTATTGATTCAAGCTCTGCCAGAATTCAAATCCTCCAACTGTTGTGGGATTTAGAACTCCCATTCTTTGGATTATTAGCTCAATCTAGTAACGTTACCACAACACTACCGCATCCTCTAGTACTTATAATAACTAGATCAGTTTTTCCTTTAGTATGGTTGATAATTATTCTGGTGACTGCCTGCACCTCTAGATGCCTTTCCACAGCTACTCTGATGACTATTGCAGTTATCATGCTTCAAGATCTTCTATCACAATATTTCCCAGTAAGTTTTATGAAGGAAAAAAAATCAAAATTGACCTATCTGATAAGAGGTCATTAAAAAAGAAAGGGACAGCACTGTGGAGATAGTTGCTGAACACGCTAATTCTTCAGTCTGAAAGGTTTCTCGGGCTCTCATCCAATGAATCATTGCAGAAGTTGTAGAGTAATTCAGTCTACCTGTCTCGATGGCTCCAGCTACTGTGCACTTTGCTCTCATTTTTATTCAATAGAAATAAAAGGCCTTTCAATAAAGTGAAATAAAATGTAATTTCCTCTTTGGATGCATATTCAATGTAATTTGATCCTGAAAAGTGCTTGATGCTGTTTGCTGTTTAGGAGGGATTGACATCCAACAGCATCTCACATTTGTACATTGCATTTGTACATTGCTCCTCACAGATAGAGAGACATCTTAAAGTTTTACAGGAGAGCGAGCAGCAAGTGGATAACAAACAGAGGGAGAAATGGGGGAGGAGGGAGAGTGGGTGGGGGAGATAAAAGCATTGATGAAGAGAAGGGTCTTTCGGAAACTTTTGAAGGCAGAGTGGGACATGACAAGGTGGAGCTGCTGTGGAAGCGGGTTGCAGAGAGTGGGGCCAAGGTGGATGAAGGATTGATTGTGTATGGCAGGGCAGAGGGAATGGAAGAACGTGAAGTAGCTAGTGTTGGAGGACCAAAGGGTGCATGCAGACACATTGGGCTGGCGGAAATCATGGGCCAGAAATTCGGGTCAGAGGCTTCCCGCGGGCGCAAGCCCCCGACCTGCACTTACCTAGCGCGCCGGCCGTTGTGAAGTGGAGCCGCGTGGGATTCCGATCCTGGACCTCCTCCAGCTGCCGGCGCGCAGTGCTTGCGTATCCCAGCGGCGAAGTTAGTTCACAGCGTCCCCTGGGATCACGTGGGCCATGGAGAGCCAATTGGAGCAGGGACTCTCAATTCATAGATTTGACAGAAGAGCTGTCAAATCTATGAATAGAAATCAGCCCCAAAACCTAACGAAAACTTCAAATAAATTTTTTAAAAATCACATTTTAAAAATAACTATAAATTACATAAAATAACTATTTTAAACAATAATATAAATTTTTGAAAAAATTAGTTACAGTTTTTAACGAGGCTAAAAATAAACTTACTTTTCTTTAAAGTATTAAAAAATAATAAACCTGTGGAAAAAATGTTTTAATTTTACTTAATTCACCACTTACCTTGTTAAAAGCAGGCCTTGCAACTGCTTTTTAGAAGCGTAGCTCCTGGAGACTTAACCTCCCGGAGAAAACTGTAAAAAAAACGGAAGTTCCAGGCATACACGCTGCCTCTCCGGCGCACGCGTTCGACCTGTGAACCCCTTCCTTTAAGGAAACGGAAGTTCCGGTTTCCCGCGCATGCGCAGTGCATGCACGAAACCGGCACTTTCGTTGGGCCTACGCGTGAGTACCCAGCGCGTGCTCACCCATGGGGACCCGAAGTTCTGGCCCCATGGATTTAGGGAGAGCTGAGGCGAAGGAGAAATTTGGAGGAATCTTAAAGTCATTTCCCTGTGACCCAGGAACCCAGTGAATTTCAGTGATGACTAAAGTTAATGAGGATGTGGGCCTTAGTTGGCCTTAGTGGGCCTCACAGTCTAAGGATAAGGGGTAAGCCATTTAGGTCAGAGATAAGGAGGAATTTCTTCACCCAGAGAGTGGTGAACCTGTGAAATTCTCTACCACAGAAGGCAGTAGAGGCCAATTCATTAAATATACTCAAGAAGGAGTTAGATATATTTCTTAAGGCTAAAGGGATCAAGGGATATGGGGAGAAAGCAGGGACAGGTGTAGGGGGTTTTAAGTGGTTTGGGGGTTTTTGCCTGGTCAGTCAGCCATGTGTCTGAGCTGTTCCAGCCCCGTGCGGTTCGAATCGCTTCCCCTTTTGGTTCTGACCGCCGGACTTATTTCAGTAGCGATATAGACAAAACGAGACCAGTGGTTTGGTGCAAAGAAAGCCAATGTTTTAATGAAATAAAGAATGAATTACTATACAGCGAAAATAATTATGAATACAGCACACTTTTACTTAACGGGGAAGAGAAACGGACACATCGAGGGAAAATTGACTAAAATTACAATTTAACAAAATTCCCTTTTAATTCCCACCCCTTATACCTATCTAGGTTGCCTTGTAATGGGCTAGAAAGTTTATGCTCACCAGTCTACGATGCTAAAGCGCCTGCTCCATGCCCTGCGGTCTGCCTTGGATTTTTCACCGCCCGAAGTGGAGATACCCCAGTAATTCAAAAGTAACTGCTGGTATTCCACTTCTTTGGGCGGGCTGTTACATAAGAACATAAGAACATAAGAAATAGGAGCAGGAGTAGGCCAATCAGCCCCTCGAGCCTGCTCCACCATTCAATAAGATCATGGCTGATCTGATCCTAACCTCAAATCTTCTATCACTCTCCATCCCACCCGAACCCATGTGATCTCCTGGGAGAGGCGAAAAACCAGGTAAAAAACCCAATGGCCAATTTGGGAGAAAAAATCTGGGAAATTCCTCTCCGACCCATCTAGGCGATCGAAACTCGTCCAGGAGATCACTCTGTCCCTATATTTTCTACAGTACTTACCTTCTGTAAAAGGTGATCTCCACCCCAGCTAGGAACAGGAATAGAACCATCTCCTGAAATCTAACACAGAATTAGAACACAAGAAGTAGGAGCAGAACCAGGCTACACGACCCATGGGCCCGCTCCGCTACACACAGGGCCATGACCATTCTGAACCTAGACTCACGTCCAATTTCCTGCCCACTCCCCGTAACCCCTAATTCCCTTTACTTCTAAGAAACTGTCTATTTCTGTTTTAAATTTATTTAATGATGTAGCTTCCACAGCTTTCTGGGGCAGCAAATTCCACAGACCTACTACTCTCTGAGTGAAGAAGTTTCTCCTCATCTCAGTTTTGAAAGAGCAGCCCCTTATTCTAAGATTATGCTCCCTAGTTCTAGTTTCACCCATCATTGGGAACATCCTCACTGCATCTACCCGATCAAGCCCCTTCACAATCTTATATGTTTCAATAAGATCGCCTCTCATTCTTCTGAACTCCAATGAGTAGAGTCCCAATCTACTCAACCTCTCCTCATATGTCCACCCCCTCATCCCCGGGATTAACCGAGTGAACCTTCTTTGTACTGACTCGAGAGCAAGTATGTCTTTTCTTAAGTATGGACACCAAAACTGTATGCAGTATTCCAGGTGCGGTCTCACCAATACCTTGTACAACTGCAACAATACCTCCCTGTTTTTATATTCTATCCCCCTAGCAATAAAAGCCAACATTCCATTGGCCTTCTTGATCACTTGCTGCACCTGCATACTAACTTTTTGAGTTTCGTGCACCAGGACCCCCAGATCCCTTTGTACTTCAGTACTTTCCAGTTTCTTGCCATTAAGATAATAACTTGCTCTATGATTTTTCCTGCCAAAGTGCATAACCTCACACTTTCCAGTATTGTATTCCATCTGCCAAATCTCTGCCCACTTACTTAGCCTGTCTATGTTCCTTTGCAGGTTTTTTATGTCCTCCTCACTCACTACTTTCCCTCCCATCTTTGTATCATCTGCAAACTTTGATATGTTACACTCGGTCCCCTCCTCCAAATTGTTAATATAGATTGTAAAGAGTTGGGGACCCAGCACTGACCCCTGCGGAACACCACTAGTTACTGATTGCCAGTCTGAGGGCAGCACGGTGGCATAGTGGTTAGCACTGTTGCCTCACAGCGCCAGGGACCCGGGTTCGAATCCGGCCTCGGGCGACTGTCTGTGTGGAGTTTGCACATTCTCCCCGTGTTTGCGTGGGTTTCCTCCGGGTGCTCCGGTTTCCTCACACAGTCCAAAGATGTGCGGGTTAGGTTGATTGGCTATGATAAATTGACCCTTAGTGTTAGGGGGAGTAAATACGTGGGGTTACGGGGATAGGGTGGGATATGTGTTGGTGTAGGGGTTACGGGGATCGGGTGGGATATGTGTCGGTGCAGGCTCGATGGGCCGAAATGGCCTCTAACTGCACTGTGGGGTTTCTGTGGTTTCTGTGGTTTCTGTGGAGAATGAACCATTTATCCCAACTCTCTGCTTTCTGTTAGATAGCCAACCCTCCACCCATGCCAGAATATTACCCCCAATCCCGTGATTTTTTATCTTGAGCAATAATCTTTTGTGTGGCACCTTGTCAAATGCCTTTTGGAAGTTTAAATACACTACGTCCACTGGTTCCCCTTTATCCACCCTGTATGTTACTTCCTCAAAGAACTCAAGCAAATTTGTCAAACATGACTTCCCCTTCATAAAACCATGCTGACTTTGTCCTATTAAATTATGTTTATCCAAATGTCCCGTTACTGTCTCCTTAATAATGGACTCTAAAATTTTACCAACCATAGATGTTAGGCTAACAGGTCTATAGTTTCCAGCCTTCTGCCTACTACCCTTTTTAATAAGGGTGTTACATTAGCAGTTTTCCAATCTGCCGGGACCTTTGCTGAGTCCAGGGAGTTTTGGAAAATTATTACCAATGCATCCACAATCCCTACCGCCACTTCTCTCAAGACCCTAGGATGTAAGCCATCAGGTCCAGGGGATTTATCCGCCATGAGTCCTATTATTTTACCAAGTACCACTTCCTTAGTGATTTTAATCGTATTTAGTTCCTCCCCCCGTGGAGCCCCCTGTTTGTCCAGTGTTGGGATATTCTTAGTGTCCTCTACCGTAAAGACTGATACAAAATATTTGTTCAGCGTTTTTGCCATCTCCATGTTTCCCACCATTAATTTCCCGGTCTCATCCTCTAAGGGACCAACATTTACTTTAGCCACCCTTTTTCTTTTTATATAACTATAGAAACTTTTGCTATCTGTTTTTATATTTTTTGCTAATTTACTTTCATAATCTATCTTCCCTTTCTTAATCAATCTTTTAGTTATTTTTTGCTGTCTTTTAAAGGCTTCCCAATCTTCTATCCTCCCACTAGATTTGGCTACCTTATATGCCCTTGTTTTTAGTCGGATACTATCCTTAATTACTTTACTTAGCCACGGATGGCTATCTTTTCTTTTGCACCCTTTTTTCCTCAGTGGAATATATATTTTTTGGAAGTTGTAAAATAGCTCCTTAAATATACACCACTGATCATGTACCGTCTTACCCTTTAATCTATTTTCCCAGTCCACTCTAATCAATTCCGCTCTCATACCTTTATAGTCTCCCTTATTCAAGCTCTGCACGCTTGTTTGAGATCCAACCTTCTCACCCTCTAATTGAATATGGAATTCAACCATGTTATGGCCACTCGTTCCAAGGGGATCCTTTACTAGGACATTTTTAATTAATCCTGTTTCATTACACAGGACCAAATCTAAGGTTGCTTGCCCCCTGGTCGGTTCAGTTACATACTGCTCAAGAAACCCATCCCTAATACACTCAATGAACTCATCCTCAAGGCTGCCCTGCCCAATTTGATTTGTCCAGTTAATATGATAGTTAAAATCCCCCATAATTATAGCTCTTCCCTTATTACAAGCCTCAACTATTTCCTGATTAATACTCCGTCCAACAGAGTTGCAACTGTTCGGAGGCCTATAGACTACACCCACTAGTGTTTTTTCCCCTTATTATTCCTTATCTCCACCCAAACTGTTTCACTATCCTGATCTTTTGACCCAATATCATTTCTCTGTATTACAGTGATTCCTTCCTTTATTAACATAGCCACCCCACCTCCCCTTCATTCCTGCCTGTCCTTCCTGATTGTTAAATAACCTGGTATGTTTAATTCCCAGTCATGGTCACCCTGCAGCCATGTTTCTGCAATGGCCACAAGATCATACGCATATGTAGTTATTTGTGCCGTTAACTCGTCCATTTTGTTATGAATGCTACGTGCATTCAGATAAAGAACTTTCAAATATGTTTTGTGACACTTAGTTCCTGCTTTTTCCCCTTTTACTACTTTACCTTTTACTCCATACCTTCTGTCCCTTCCTGACACATTCTGTTTTTTAATTCCCCCATTGCTACCTAAGTCTATGACCTTCTCCGTTGTCATTTTTATTATTTGCTCTCTAGAAACCTCCCCCCCACTAATTAGTTTAAAGCCCTCTCTACAGCCCTAGTTATATGGGTCACACAAAAGGGACCAATCTGTCCCCATTGACTGTAATGGGTTTGAATGCGTTTCCCATTCATTTGACTGGTTTTGTGAATAGAGCTGTCCCAGTTTGAAATGTTTTGAAATGTCCCGCTGGTTTCTTGAGTGCTTGGTAAACAATCCCTAAGTGTTCGTGTAAACAATCCTTTGTCCTGTGGTTATATTTCAACCGCAACTAGATTAACAACAATCACTTAAGCCCTTGAGTCAACACTGCTAAGAGTTTGTGTAAACAAACAATCCTTTGTTCCTTGTTGAAGCTTACTAACCGCAGTTGATTGACAGTTTCAAGTACTTCAGCACTCAGACAGGCTGTTTTTTTTCAATCCTTTCTCATCCAGTGCTGGGAGATATTCAGACAGGCTGTCTTTCTCTTTTGCCACGAGGCTGGTGCAGCCATCTTTGATGTCCTGGGTTTTTAAAGTACATTCCAACCATTTTTAAAGTACATTCCAACCAGGTTTTCTTTAATCAAATAATCTTCGGGTCTGCCAAAATTTTGCGAACCTTACAGTCCTCCCTTGGATACTAAAACTTGCTTGCAGTATCCTATTTAAGGTGAGCAAAGATTTCTGAGCCCCCACAAACAACCTTCGCTTATACTTATCTATATCTATCTCTGATCCCCCGACACCTCCATCCCCCTTACCCAGAGAGAATCGCAGTGCACGGTAGGCATCTATCGATGGAAAACATGATTATTTACAATAATACAAGCACGGAGGGGGTCTAATACCCCTGCACCACTTGTGACATCATAGAGCTTTATCACGATACAACATCTTTAATGGGATTAACACCAAGCCAAAACATATTTGTTAAAAATACAAATGGAAGAAAACGAGCTTCCCCTTTTCCTTTTCCTTTTTTTTTTATAATGCAATTACCTGACACTTTAATAAATGGCACCATTCTTCAGCCATAAATGTATTTCAAACTTCCACAATCTGCAAACACAACAATTCACAGGCATATGCAATTTGTTCTATTGACTCCAGACAAATAGTACAATCTCACAGCTAGGAACCAAATTCACACATTATTTCCTTTGGAGTTGGGATCAGTACATCCTACAAAATATACAATTAACAAGCCTTTTGTGAACACTTAATCTTAATCTGGATTCCCAATAACAGTTGAATTGCTGTGAACAATAATGTACCAAGTGTTGTTACACATTCTACACATCAATCAATGTGTTCTAGTGCGTGAAACTGAATAGAACATTTTAATTACTTCTCACGGATAGCGTAATTATTTTCTATGCTAAAGTAAACAGTTATTAAAATATTTTCCAATGCCGTCCTTTCCTTGGGGTGACGATTCGTATCCTCGGGCACTGGAGGGAGGCCTCCCCATACGTGAAGCCGGTCTCCCTGGAATACTGGGTTGAATTGAATCCCAGTCATCCTGGCCAGCTCCCCTCGTGGGCATCTGCCTCCCGCAGACCCCTCCCGCAGTGGGCTAGGGGTGCTCCCTTCCCCGAGCATCCAAAGACACGATGGTCCTCTGCACCTTTCGAAGCTCTGAAAAAGACTTAAAAAAAACATCTAGCCAGGTTCCCTGGCTCGGGGGAATGTGATCGGGTCCCGCGACCTCGGCTCACATAGACAACACTCTGGAACGGTTCCATACTTAAAACTTATACTTTAATACTTGAAACTACTGATTGCAATAAAATTAAAATTAACACACTCTAACTTAAATTTTTACTACTTAAACTATATACATCCGCCGCCCGTCTCCGAGCGGCCAGCCTAATCTGTGTTTGGGCTGCTACAGGCTGCTCCCTGCAGCGTGGCTGCACTGATCTCTACTCCTGGTCCCTTGCAGCTTATGGCTGCTGGCTGGGGACCTCTGTCTCTTGGCCTCTCCCTGACTCGGGAGACCGCCCTTTTTAACTAGAAAGCTGGTGACCATACTTTCCTGGGCTGGGTTACCCAAAGAGACCTCCTAGGGAGTGTCACTGGTGGGGCTACCCTGGCGAGCGGACCCTTAGCTCGGGTCACAGTCCTTGCTGGCTGGGGACCTTCTCCCTCAGGTCCCTCCCTTCCCAAACCTAGGCTGGGGACGGGCAACCCCTCGCCACCAGCTGCCGGTGGCTGAGAATCTTCCCCTTCAGGTTTAAAACCTGGTTCAGGCTCCTCCCCGGAGTCCCACAAGAGAGGGGGAATCGCTCGGGCCAAGTGCTGGGGAACTTCTCGCTTCACGCATGCGACTGCACCTGCGTGTGCAGTCTGTGTGAGCATACCCGCTGCAGGCTGAGGATTTCTAACCTCAGGTACAATCCCAGCTGTCTGTTTCCTTGCCTCCGGCTTAAACAATTTACACTGATTCACATGGAACCATTTTGTGCGGCGGGGCAGTTTTATTGCATAGACCATGGGGCTGGCTCTATCGACTATACTATAGGGTCCCATGTACAGTGGCTCTAAACTCCCCACCCGGGCATAGTTCCTAACCATCACCTGGTCCCCTATCTCCCACTGATGACTCTTGCTAGGCTCGAGCAGCAACCGGTTATTCCGATGCTGCTTCCCCATGCTACCTGCTGCCTGCCCATAAATCCATTTTAGGTGCTCGAGGAGTTCTCGGGCGAATTTATCCTGATTTATTTCTCGAAGCTGCCCTTCAGTAAGGACTGGGGCTAAGACATGGGTGGGGGTCCTCATAACCCCACCGGTCATGAGTTCGTGCGGGGAATACCCTGTACTCTTGGACTGGCTGGCCCGGATCCCCATGAGGTCTAGAGGCAGGGCCTCTGCCCATTTTTGGGGTGCCCCCACTGTCTCCTTCCTCAACTTTTCCTTAATGGTGCGGTTCATGCGCTCCACAATCCCTGAGGACTGCAGGTTGTGGGCTACGTGCCACTTCCCCTTAATACCGAGCAGCGTGAGGCTGTTCTGCATGACCTGGCTGGTGAAGTGGCTTCCCTGTTCGGACTCCACAAACTGGGGGAGTCCCCACCGTGAGAACACCTCCCGTACCAAGATCCTTGCGGTCCCCAATGCTGTGGCCGTTTTACAGGGGAAGGCCTCCACCCACTTGGAAAACACGTCAACCAGGACGGGGCAGTATTTGTAGCCTCCCTGGGCGGTGGGCAGGGGCCCGATGTAGTCAATCTGGATCGACTGCCATGGTCCCTCCACCCTCCTAACGTGTCCCATGGGTACCTTCCTTCTGTGGGGGTCGGGGTTATTTGCAGTGCACACGAGACAGCTAGCACAGAACTCGCGGACGTCCTCCCGGAGTCCTGGCCACCATCCCGCCTGTTCCACCCATTGCCAGGTGGTCTCAGGCCTGGGGTGTCCCGCTCCCGGCCCCTCATGGGCCAGTTCAAGGAACTCCCTCCGGTGTTGCTGGGGTACTGCCCACTGTTCTTCTCTGAACAGCATGCCTTCCCTTATGGAGAGGGGGGCTGCGCTGTAAGGGCCTTCTACCTTCCTGCCCTCCACTACTGCGCTGATGACGGTTTGCAGGACAGGGTCCTGGGCTTGGACCGTTTTAAGATCCGGGGCTAACACTACTCCTAAACTCCCTTGTGTCCCATCCCTGCCTCTAACTGCCGCCACGGGCCCGGACTCATATGGGTCCCAGAAAGTGCCTGTGTGAGCACCCTCCTTGGCCAGTATGTCGGCTTGCTGGTTACCCTGGCTGCGGGGTTCTGTGGAGGAATGGGCCTTCACTTTGTGGATGAAGACCTCGCCTTCCTCCCCCATGGCTGCCAGGATTTTCTCCAGCAGGGGCTTTACTGTTAAGGGCCTCCCGGCGGCGGAGGTATACCCGCCACAGGATCAGATGGCCAGGTATTCCGTACACGAGTTGCAAGTGTACATGCTGTCAGAGCAAATCGTGTACGGGGTAGGGAAGATTTCGGGGTGGGTGACCACGTACATCACCACAGACAGTTCAGCCTGTTGGGCGCTCATGGTGTTGGGGAGCTTGATTGCCAAGGCAATGTTTGCCGTCGGGCCATAGACTCCACAACCCGTGAGTCGTTCGCCAGCAGATACCATGCTGGAACCGTCTACATAGATCTCGCGGCCTGAGGGATGTATCCCGGTCCGTAAACCTATGTTCACCTCCCATACCCCTTCTATGGAACACCGATGGGCTGTTCCAGGATATACCATATTGGCCGCGAGCTTTGGCTCGCAGAGACCCTTTACTTTTAGATCCATCGGTGAGAGGAGGAGGGTCCAGCGAGCAATGCGGGCACTGCTCACTGTCCCATCCTTAATCCTCCCATCCAGAAGCATCTGGGTGGGTGTGTGATGGGTGAGGAGGGTGATGGGAGAGGTGCCTGTGAAAATCAAAGATCTTTTCACAGCCCAATGTGTGGCCAAAAGGTGCCACTCACAGTTGGAGTAGCTCCTCTCCACATCCGTGAGTACCCTGGAAGAGTAGACTACCGGCCTTAGCCTGCCGTGCCGCTCTTGGAGCAGCACCACACTTAGGCTATCCCTGCTGGCCGCTACCTCCAGGAAAAACTCTTTCCCCCCATCTATGGCCCCTAAAGCTGGTGCGGTCTGCAAGTCTCCCTTGAGTTTAACAAACGCTGCCTGGCAACCCTCACCCCAAAGCCACTCCACTCCCTTATGTAGGAGTCGGAGCAGAGGGGCTGCTGTGGCTGCATAGTCCTCAATGAAGTCTCTGCAGTACCCCATTAGCCCTAGAAATGACCTCACACCCCTGACTGTGTTAGGCACCGGTAACTCTTGTACCGCTTCCCTCCTAGCCTTATCTATGGCCCTTTCTCCAGCGCGGACGGTCAGACCCAGGAATTTGACCTCCTGCTGGCTGATCTGCGCTTTCTTTGGGTTTACCATGAAACCCTTTTTCCCGAGCAGCTCCAGCAGTTCGGCCAATAGTGGGCCATGATCCTCTCCTGGATCAGTGAACAGGAGCAGGTCATCCACGTATTGAACCAACTGTGTGGGCTGGCTAAAATCTTTTAAACTATCTGCCATACACTGGTGGACGATACTGGGGCTATTGTGAAAGCCCTGCGGCAAGCAGTTCCACGTGTACTGTTGCCCCTTAAAGGTAAAAGCAAACTTGTACTGATCCTCCCTCCTTAAAGGGATGGACCAAAACCCGTTAGAAGTATGCAGCACCGTGAAAGTGGTCGCGGATGCTGGAATACTTCCTATCAGGTCGGCAACTGCTGCTACCATGGGTGCACAGGCTGAGATGTTGCTGTTGAGCACTCGATAGTCCACCGTGGCCCTCCATGAATTGTCCGGTTTTCTGACCGGCCAAAGCGGAGAGTTAACATGGGTGGCTATGGGCCTCAACACTCCCTGTTGTACTAGAGAGGACATGGCTGCCTCCATGTTGGGTTCTGCTTCTTTGGGGAAATTATACTGCTTCTGGGGCCGGGCCATGGGGACCCCGTCCACTCTAACCTCAAACCCTGTGACCCTCCCGCAGTCGTGTTTATGCGTGGCAAACGCAGCTAGATTAGCCTGCACGACTGCCTGAAATTCCCCCGGGACACCATCGACCATGAGCCCGAGGTCGTAACCTTCTTTAGGCTTCACAGTACACAGGGTCCCCTTCCCTTCCTTGCCCGGGATGATTACTACATCTCCCTCTTCACCCATGTTGGCTCCCCACAGGCAATGATTGCGGAGATCCACGAGGATCCCGTGGCCCACCAGGAAGTCGGCTCCTAGGATCCCCTTCCCTCCCTCCACTTCCCACCTTGCCAGGATGCACGTCCATTTGGTCCGGATCGTGCCCAGGTGGATTGAGAGCGGCTTGGAGAATACTCCCGCCTGTTCCTTACCGGTGAACCCCGATAAGGCGTATGGAACCCCGCTAGACAGAGGTGAGGTAGTGGGACTAGCTGCGTGGATCACGGTGCATGATGCTCCCATATCCAGTAGATAGGTCCCTTTAACCCTCTCTACCTCCATCTGTACGAGCGGTCTCTTCCATCCGTCATACCGGAGGTCACACAGGTAGACAGGCTGCGCGGGCTCTAGTCATTGTGGGGCGGCAGAGGGGGCCGAGGGAACTACAGCACCGATGGTGGCTGCTACTCTCCCAATGCCAGTCAGAAGAGACTGCATTGCCTCCAATAGTGACTCGACCGAGGCGGGAGGAATTCCTGTCTCTACCTTTTGGACTGAGGCTGTGGGATTCTTTCCCTTGTTATCTTTCCAGGGATTCTTACAGTCTTTTCTCCAGTGACCGTCCTTCCCACACCCATAACAATTTAACTTAGTCTGGGAGGGACGGTTCCCCTCCTGGTGCCACTCTTTCTTATTCGGGCCCCCAGGTTTAACCTCATGGACTTTTCCCTTGGGTTGGTGCGTCTCGGTACCCCTCATGTTTCTAAATGCTACTGTGAGCTGACGGATTACCGCCTCTTCGGTGGTCTGGGGGTTTCGGGCTCAAACCAAGCTGTGGCCTGGGCTTGGATCTGGGGTAGGCTGTTTGTCATTAGACAACGGAGCCAGTGAGTCAATTGGGCTGGGTTCAGTGCTGTCCGTGCTGGCATTCCCGGGCATGCGCTCCAGTAGACTGGCCACAGCCTGTCTGCGAACTCCTGCGGGGACTCCCCTGGGAGCTGTACCGTTCTTTCTACCCGGGTGAACGGACTACCATCATTGAGTCCCATGGCCTCCAATATCTCGTTCCTCAAATCCTCGTATTCTTTCTGCCCCCTTTTGCATTCGCCAGATAGGGTCTGGAGGAGATCACCTCCCAGGGAAAACAACAGCATTTTAGCTTGCTCTGCGTCATCGCAGTCATTAACACAAGCTGCTTGCTCTATCTCCCTGAAGTGCAGAGAGGGGTCTCCCTTTTTAGTGAGCTTGGGGATGTGGCTAACCATGGCCCTGAGCTGTTGGGTGCCATACGGCACCACAAACTGATTCTGGATGGCCCCTGGGTCATCATCATCAACGGGCAGACCGTACCTCCGTTGTCGGAGGGGGTACACTGGTCCTGGTCCCGGCCTATCTAGCGGGGCCTGCTGTGCTTCCTCTACCACCTCATCCTCCACCCCCCCTTGCTGCCAGAGCTCCTGAAAGCTCAGAGCTGTGGGTGGCAGTCGTGGGACCTCTGATTCCCTAACCAACTTTGTTCTGGGTGTTGCCTGTGGGACGATTCTATTTGGGTTGCCGGTAAAGTCTGACTGGCCTATCTTCGGGCTGATAAGACATATCATCCCCTTTGCCCTCTTTAAAGCTATATTCAAGCTTTCTATCTCTTCCCTACAGGGGCCATGATCTGCTTCCTCAAACCCTTGGTCGCAGGCCAGCTTATACGCTGCCTTTACCTCCCTAACCTTTTCCTCCTGCTCTCTTATTTCTTGTATGAGGCGGGCGTTCTCCTCCCGCACCCTCATCTCATTACTCTTGGCCTCTGTAACTAGGCACTTCAGGTACTCTAACTTGTGCCTCGTGTGGCTTTTGCCCTCACTAAACTGGTCCACCAGGCGCTCTATTTTGGCTTGGTGTTCTTCAATCTCCATTTCCTTATCCCAACTCTCTGTTTTAACTTCGCTAAGCTTGCGGGTACCTAACCACAAACAGATCAGTGGTGTGATAAAAAGAAAACCAATAACTGCTGCTCTCTCCAGACCCAGACCACCGTCTGCTACATCGCATACTGTCGCCGACAGTCCTGCCGTGGTCGCCATTTTGTATGGGGTTTTATGTGGTTTTGGGGTTTTTGCCTAGTCAGTCAGCCGTGTGTCTGAGCTGTTCCAGCCCCGTGCGGTTCGAATCGCTTCCCCTTTTGGTTCTGACCGCCGGACTTATTTCAGTAGCGATATAGACAAAACGAGACCAGTGGTTTGGTGCAAAGAAAGCCAATGTTTTATTGAAATAAAGAATGAATTGCTATACAGCGAAAATAATTATGAATACAGCACACTTTTACTTAACGGGGAAGAGAAACGGACACATCGAGGGAAAATTGACTAAAATTACGATTTAATAAAATTCCCCTTTAATTCCCACCCCTTATACCTATCTAGGTTGCCTTGTAATGGGCCAGAAAGTTTATGCTCACCAGTCTACAATGTTAAAGCGCCTGCTCCGTGCCCTGCGGTCTGCCTTGGATTTTTCACCGCCCGAAGTGGAGATACCCCAGTAATTCAAAAGTAACTGCTGGTACTCCACTTCCTTGGGCGGGCTGTTACAATCTTCTTGAAGGCAGGGCACCAGAGGTGAGGCAGTAGCAAGAGAGAGAATGGCTTCCTAAGGGGCTATCTTTATACCCAATTTGGGAGCCCTTATCTTCGTGCCCAAATCTGGACATATTTGGGTCACACAAAAGGGACCAATCTGTCTCCATTGACTGTAATGGGTTTGAATGCATTTCCCATTCGTTTGACTGGTTTTGTGAATAGAGTTGTCCCAGTTTGAAATGTTTTGAAATGTCCCGCTGGTTTCTTGAGTGCTTGGTAAACAATCCTTAAGTGTTCGTGTAAACAATCCTTTGTCCTGTCGTTACATATCAACCGCAACTAGATTGACAGCAATCACTTAAGCCCTTGAGTCAACACTGCTAAGAGTTTGTGTAAACAAACAATCCTTTGTTCCTTGTTGAAACTTCCTAACCGCAGTTGATTGACAGTTTCAAGTACTTCAGCACTCAGACAGGCTGTTTTTTTTCAATCCTTTGTCAACCAGTGCTGGGAGATATTCAGACAGGCTGTCTTTCTCTTTTGCCATGAGGCTGGTGCAGCCATCTTTGATGTCCTGGGTTTTTAAAGTATTTTTAAAGTACATTCCAACCAGGTTTTCTTTAATCAAATAATCTTCGGTGGCTGCCGAAATTTTGCGAACCTTACACAGGGTACTGAATTTGGATGATCAGCCATGATCTCATTAAATGGCAGAACAGGCTCGAGGGGCCGAATGGCCTACTCCTGCTCCTATCTTCTATGTTTCTATGTTTCTATGTTAGTTGGTATCAGTAAAAGCGACCATGAAGCTGTCGGATTGTTGTAAAAATCCAACTGGGTTGCTAATGTATTTTAGGGAATGAAATCTGCCATCTTTACCTGGTCTGGGCCTATATATGACTCCAGACACAGACCAAAGTGGTTGACTCTCAACTCCCCTCTGAAGTGGCCTAGCAAGCCTCTCAATTGTATTAAACCTGCAACAGTTCAAGAAGAAGGCCCATCACCACCTCAATGCTGTCAAACACTGTCAAATCATCTGTCAAAAATAAATGGTTCATATGCCTTAAGAAAACCGGCAGATGATGCAGGGCGGGGCTTAACAAGACCAATCAGAGGAAAATAGCGTCGGTGCGTCGGACGTCGCTGGGGGCGGGACTGGAACCCGGAAGGCAGCAGTCCCGCCCCCCAACTTGTCTCGGTGAGTAAAGTCCAGCCCATAGTAATTGCTGCGAAGAGTGCAAAACAGGCCCGAACCCAGCGCAACACTCACAATCCGACCTGAAGTGTCACTCATTGGTCCAGTTTATGGAAAATCGAGGTCATGGATATAAGGGGAGTGGGGGAAGGCGTTGCATAATTTGGCTGCACTTTTATTCACTGTTATTGACTTTGATACTTGACATAAGAAAACTACTAGGCACTTGGTCTGAGTATTAAACAAGGCTTTAATCAACTGTTTTTCAACATGGAGATCTAGTTGTGTCCTTCACTATTTCCTGTTAAAGAATGTCCTGAGCAAGCTGGGCCCATGCCCGAGTATTTATACTCTCCCTGGACAGCGCCACCAGCAGGCCGCCCAGTATTACTTCATAAGTAATTTCCACATGAATGACAAGATTCATGTCAATACTTATGTCCGTCTTTCGGATGAGATGTTAAACCGAGGCCCCGTCTGCCTTCTCAGGTGGACATAAAAGATCCCGTGGCACTATTTCAAAGAAGAGCAGGGGAGTTCTCCATGGTGGCCTGGCCAATATTTATCCCTCAACCAACTTCAAAAAAACCCAGATGATTTGGTCATTATCATGTTGTTGCTTATTGAAGCTTGCTGTGCGCAAATTGGCTGCCACGTTTCCCTACATTACAACAGTGACTACACTTTAAAAGTACTTCATTGGCTGTGAAGCGCTTTGGGGCATTTTGAGGTAATGAAAGGCGCTATATAAATGCAAGTCCTTCCTTTCTTTATGTATCATTTTGTAAGTAAAGCTTTAATAAAGCAAATGTCTGACTGTTAAAGTTGCAAGGAAACGTTGCAATCTTTATTGATGATTCTTGGATCCAAATTCATATTTTAAGCCGTGTGTTTAAAATATATTATTTTAAATACCGTTGTGTGCAATTATGTGCTTCAGACCTGGCGTCATTCAATTTGGCGCTGAAATGTCTTGGTAGGAATTGAGAATAAGGTTCATTGCAGGATTATTTTGTCAGCTGTTTTAAGTTATTCACAATGGGTGGATAGTTACATCTGTGACAAAAATAGATTTAAAAATGAATGTAGAGGATTATATCTCGAAACATGTGTTGGAATTCTTGGAAATAACAACAACAGTAAGGGTTTGTGTTGGACTTTTTCCTAATGTAATTCAGTATGTCCTTAGTTCTCTGCTAAAACAATATAATTACAACTAGCTGTGGGCCCTGACTAGACAGCTTGATATTTCGGAAGGATAGGCAGAAAGGAAAAGGAGGTGGGGTAGCTCTGTTAATAAAGGATGAGATCAGTGCAGTGGTGAGAAATGATATTAAGAAATTCCATTCCCTACGGGTGTGTACACGCTGTGTACTCACCCGTAGGGCCAACGGAAGTGTCGGTTTTATGCATGCACTGCGCATGCGCTGGAAACCAGAACTTCCGTTCTTCAAAGAAAGGGCTTCACAGGACAAACGCCTGCGTTGGATAGACAGCGCGTATGATTGCAACTTCCGCTTTTTTCAACAGTAGCTTCAGTCCAGGTAAGGCCTGCTTTTACCAGGCTAAGAGGTAACGAAAGTAAAAGAAAAAAAATGTTTCCACTGATTTATCATTTTAAAATACTTTAAAGAAAGGTAAGTTTATTTTTAGCCCCGTTAAAAACTTTAATTACTTTTTTCAAAAATTTCAATTTTTGTTTAAAATAGTTAATTTATGTAATTTATAGACATTTTAAAAATGTGATGTTTTAAAAAAAAATTATTTGAAGTTTTACTTATGTTTTGGGGCTGATCTCTATTCATAGATTTGACAGGTCTTCCCTGCTCTGATGGGCTCCCCATGGCCCACGTGATCCCAGGGACACTGCGAACTAGCTGCGCCCCTGGGATACGCGTGCCCAGCACACCGGCAGTTTGAGGAGGCACATCAACAGAATTCTGCGCCTTCCGGGAGCCCTCCGGTCCAGGTGCAGATTTTTCAGGATCACAGCCCTCCGCCCGCGGGAGGGCTGCGAATGGAATTTCTGGGCCATTGGCTCAGAAGATCAGGATGTAGAATCAGTTTGGGTGGAGTTAAGAAATAGTAAGGGAAAGAAGTCGCTGGTGGGAGTAGTCTATAGGCCTCTACCAGTAGCTACACTGTAGGACAGAGTATAAATCAAGAAATAATAGAGGCTTGTAAGAAAGGTACTGCGATAATCATGGGCGATTTTAATCTTCATATAGATTGGACAAAACCCCTTACAACTCCGAGATCATTAATTAATCCTGTCTCATTACACATTACCAGATCTAAAATAACCTTCTCCCTGGTTGGTTCCACAACATATTGTTCTAAGAAACCATCCCGAATACATTCTATGAACTCGTAAATTGGCAAGGGTAGTCTTGAGGACGAGTTCATAGAATGTATTCAGGATGATTTCTTAGAACAATATGTTGTGGAACCAACCAGGGAGAAGGTTATTTTAGATTTGGTAATGTGTAATGAGACAGGGTTAATTAATGATCTCGTAGTTGTAAGGGGTTTTCTCCGATACTGGTCCCCCATTACACACAGTTCTTGGATGTCAGGATTTATAAGAACAAAATACACACGGCACAGGGTTTTGGTTCAACCTTTGATTCGTTCGTTTATTGAACACACACACACAATTACCTCCCCAGTATAAATCCCTACAATTTATATTAGACTAACAACCCCTAAATACAAACCCCTACGCAAGGGTCATTTGCATCGACACAATATGACACAGTTAAACCCATCCGCGATTTGACTGTTACATATAAATTACCCAGACTCAATCACAAAACCCTTATTGTGATCTGATTGAAACTTACAAACTTACTCAGACTCAATCATAAAAGCCCCCTCTATGATTTGACTGAAACATACAATCCCCACTCCCGATCGGCTGTCTCCTGGAGTTGGTTGTAGGCCTGAATCCTCCTACTTGCTGTTCTTGTGTTAGCTTCCGATGCCGACTCTCTTCGAAGTGCCTTTCACTTTAAACCAAACCAACTTGTACTATCGAGAAACACATATCCTGGCCCCCTCCTGTGCACATGATGGCCGTATCAAAATGTGTGAATGTCTCTAGCAGAGAACTCTTGATGGCTAACTGTCCCTCGTATTGTCCATTGATTACTTGGGCACCGACTGTCTGGATTGAGGTCCTTTCTGACAATGCAACCTTCCCAAGGTGACTGCATACGCTAGTTGTTGGTTTCTGTTAGCATTCGTATTCAAATGGTTCAAGGCCCGGCCCATTGTCTAGGCCTGCACTGAGACCAGCTTTTCTGGAGCCATGGTCCAAGGTGAACAATGTAACCCCTTAAGGTAAAGGAATGTGTAAATGTTCCTTTTCAGAAGCATTCGTATTTTAGATTGTCTGTGATCATTGATATCCAGTCTCTTGATGGTTCGTAGCTTCGGCTGCAATGTTTGAATTAACCCTTTATTGCCCAGCTCTTTTTGCGGGCTGTGCAGTACTGGGTTTTTATATTTCATAGTCCAATTTTTACCATTGGGGGGGGGGAGGAATGGATCCTACATCTCCCCCCTTTAATATCTCTTACATTAGAGATATTACTCCCGCCCATTCTTCTGCTGTGGAGGGTGCATTGTCGGTCCCAGCCAAATCGCACATTCTTTTTTTACACATTCTATACATTTGATTCTGTGATCCCAAATCCCCTTTATACAGTCTTTCTTGTTTTTCCCTTTTTACCCTTCGTTCTGTTTTACACGATAACCCGAACAGATACAACACCATAATTAATTGCACAATTATCAATACATGTGAGGCAATTCGGATCCAGGGAGGAATTTCAATATTAAACCCAATGGGGTAGATTTTCCCGAACCTGTCGGGAAGAAGGCAGGGCTTCCCCTTTCGGGTTTTTGACCCGCCTACTTCGACGTCCGGCCAACCCACGCAATTTTCCCTTGATTGACCTTGTTGAGCCCGCCCAGCGGGCTCAGCAGGCCAATTAAGGGCCACCTGGCAACAGGTGACGTCACAGACTGCAATTTCATCTGTCAAGAGTTTTTGACAGATGAAATATCAGTGTTTTACAGCTGTTTGAAACACTGACAGTCTGAGATCTACCATGAGTCATTCTGCACAGACTCAGTTAGAACTCACATCGGCACTCAAAGCTGAAGGCTGTCACTTTTGACAGATTGCAGCCGTTCAGCTTTAAGTGCCGGGTGATTGATGGGCTCCCGACGGCTACAGGAAGAAAGGCTGTGAAGGTAAGTACAGGTAAGTAAAAGTTCCTTACACACTTTAGACACACCAAACACACTTACCTTTACACTCATGCACCCATCACTCACCTGAGCACCGACATCGCGACCCCTCCAACTCCTTCAACCCGACGGCCCGCCTGGTCTAACCTGGTGTGGTTTGGAGCCGTCGGGAATCCCACACGAAACCCCTCAAAATAGGGATTAGGCTAAAAACTACCTGTTAACTACCTGTTAACAGGCAGTTAATTGGCACTAATCCCTTCCCGCCTGGTTTCGGCGGGTTCCAGTGCAGGGCGGGTACCCGCCGCCCCTGAAATTTACGTGGGGCGGGGTTTTGGGCAGGATGGTGTCGGGACCCCCAAATTCAGGATTTCCTCCCCCCACATGCCTGAAACCCCGCCTGACGGCTCCACGAAAATCTAGCCCAATGTCTCACCAAGGTGGGGTGGTCATTTCCCTGATCTCCTCTCGCATTTCTCTCTTTTCCTGCTGGAGAGTGTGGGAATGTTTTTGGGAAAGCTCCACATCCTTTAGCAGTTTTGTCAAATGCTCAGGTAATGGCGGGATATCATACCCAAAATGTGATACATAATCTTGGAGGTTTGGTAAAATACTGCTCACTGTGAGATTTACTGAGGTGTGATCTGAAATAGGGATTATCCTTTCCTGTGCCACTTGAACCTCTATCAGGGGTTTAAAACAAAAGGTCGAGTTGTAAATTGAACACCAGGTATCATTGTGTACCATATACTGATTCGCACTGGGGCTGACACAGTAGGTTCCGTTCCCCTCATAAGCAACCTGGGGCGGGACGTGCCTCTGAGCCATCACCTCCATGGTACAGTTGATCGGTTGTGCGCTTTCAGATTCAAAACCACTTACCGGTCGGTCGAACACATTCAGGTGATGTGGGCACAACACTACATGTGCACCCCTTTCCTGACATCCCTTCAGATCCGTGCCGGTCATGGCATTCCCCCATTTAACCACATACGGAGGCACCCCATGATGCCACACATATCCCCCATTTCGGATAACACCAGCATTTTCCACCTGATATACCGACACTGGCCACTGTGACTGACCCATCATTGGCATCCTGAGAACTAGTCCCATTATGGTTTGGTTGTACTGATTGATGTAAGAAAGCTTGGTCTAAGCATTAAACAAAGCTTTAATCAACTGTTGTACAACATGGAGGTCTAGTTGTGTCCTTCACTAGTTCCTGTTAAGAATGTCCTGCGCAAGCTGAGCCCCTGCCCGAGTATTTATACTCTCCCTGGACAGCGCCACCCACAGGCCGCTCAGTTGATTCATTTCACTGATCACAAACGATTGGGACTGGGTACGCTTCAGAGGCCAACCGTAGCTGGCACGGGTTCATGAGATTGTCATAAGTGTTCAAGGCTCTTTGGTGTCTGTTGTCAATCCCTGATGGTACGCGACCTTGCTCCAGATCCTCTAAATTACTACGCCCTTCGTTTAATAACTAAGCACCATACATAACACATGCATCATTACCAAAAGAGGAACACACGCATCATTTTGCGCGGCCCGGTCCGACGCCTTCCGGTCCTCCTTTATTAAGTTGTTTATGGTCTGGGCGTGAGTTTCCAGCTCAGCTATCAATTCTTTTAGGTGAATCATCATTACTTGGTCTTCTCGTAATTCCTGTCCCTCAATCTCATTACCCTCCCCCAGTATCCTCTTTAGCTGATCCCATAAGGTATAGACCTGCGTTTGCAGCTGGGCATCATCTATACTATTGACCAGTGACGTCCCCGTATTAAACACCGTGGCCGCGTCATTGATCAATCCCCTCTTCTGTCTCCCTAAACCGGTGTGACTGTTGTCAGCTCGTTTATACAAATTCTTCTGACTTTCATCCCCATAGTTCAACTCGTAGAATTGCCAGAACATTTCTTTTAATAGTTTCTCGTACAATTTTCCGTTTCAGCTGGGCACCACCGGGGCAGCCGTACCTTTCTCAAATAAAGGATGACAGATGCTACTTCATAATGCGCGTCATGGTACAACACCTGCCCTGTTGGAATCAGTACTAACCCATTCCTAGGTCCCAGTGTCATTATGGGGCACTCAACCTCTTTATCCCGTGTCTTTGGGGCTGATGGTAGGGGCTTCTTATCGTGCGCTACTAGTTCAGGAGCATTGACTGCGTTTGGAGGATCTGGGACCACACACGAGTCGAAACTCTGAGTCCAGCCTATTCCAGACCCGGAATCTTGCCATTGCCGTTTAAAAGCAATGGACACCCCCTTCTGGCATTTACATTCCGATTCTCCCACACACACATAAATCCCTTGTTCCTCCTTCCACCAGTTGTCACAACATAATTTCACCCCCCCCCCACTTTGTCTCCACAATCGATCTGTACGAGTCGTTCCCCAATTGCATCCAAGGCACCCTAGGTTGGGGTGTTCGACTACTCCTTCCCCTAGTAAAGGATCCTCTAGGGAAGAGTGATCATAGCATGATAGAATTTCAAATTCAGTTTGAGGGTGAGAAACTTGAGTCTGAAACTAATGTCCTAAACTTAAATAAAGGCAATTACAAAGGTATGAAGACAGAGTTGGTTGAAGCAGACTGGGAAAATAGATTAAAGGATAAAACAGTAGATAAGCAATGGCAGACATTTAAGGAGATATTTCATAACTCTCAGCAAAGGTTTATTCCAGTAAGAAAGACTCTAAGAGAAGGATGAACCATCCTTGGCTAACTAAGGAAGTTAAGGATGGTATCAAATTGAAAGAAAATACATAAAATGTTGCAAAGACTAGTGGTAGGCCAGAGGATTGGGAAATTTTTAAAAACCAGCAAAGGATGAATAAAAAAATAATAAAGAGGGAGAAGATAAATTATGAAAGTAAACTAGCAAAAAATATAAAAACAGACAGTAAGAGCTTCTACAGGTAAATAAAAGGGAAAAGAATAGCTAAAGTAAACGTTGGTCCCTTAGAGGATGAGTTTGGGGAATTAATAATGGGAAACAGCAAAATGGTAGAGACTTTGAACAAATATTTTCTATCAGTCTTCATGGTAGAAGATACTAAAAACATCCCAATAATAATTGATAATCAAGGGGCTATAGGGAGCGAGCAGCTTAAAACAATGACTATCACTAGAGAAAAAATACTAGGCAAACTAATGAGACTAAAGGATGACAAGTCCCCTGGACCTGATGGCCTACATTCTAGGGTCTTAAAAGAAGTGGCTGCAGAGATAGTGGATGCGTTGGTTGTAATCTACCAAAATTCCCTGGATTCTGGAGAGGTTCCAGTGGATTGGAAAACCGCAAAGGTAACGTCCCTATTCAAGAAAGAAGGGAGGCAAAAAGCAGGAAACTATAGGCCAGTTAGCCTAACATCTGTCATTGGGAAAATGCTGGAATCCATTATTAAGGAAGTAATAGCAGGACATTTAGAAAATCATAATACAATCAAACAGAATCAACATGGTTTTATGAAAGGGAAATCGTGTTTGACAAATTTACTAGCGTTCTTTGAGGATGTAACGAGCAGGGTGGATAAAGGGGAACCAGTAGATGTAGTGTATTTGGATTTCCAGAAGGCATTCAATAAGGTGCCACATAAAAGGTTACTGCACAAGATAAGAGCTCATGGGGTTGGGGGTAATATATTCACATGAATAGAGGATTGGCTAACTACAGAAAACAAAGCGTCGGGATAAATGGGTCATTTTCAGGTTGGCAAACTGTAACTAGTGGGGTGCCACAGGGATCAGTGCTGGGGCCTCAACTATTTACAATCTATATTAATGACTTGGATGAAGGGACCGAGTGTAATGTTGCCAAATTTGCTGATGATACAAAGATAGGTGGGAAAGCAAATTGTGAGGAGGACACAAATAATCTGCAAAGGGATATAGACAGGCTAAGTGAGTGGGCAAAAATTTGGCAGATGGAGTACAATGTGGGAAAATGTGAAGTTATCCACTTTGGAATGAAGAATGAAAAAACAAATGATTATTTAAATGGAGTGAGAGTACAAAATGCTGCGGTACAAAGGGATCTGGGGGTCCTAGTACATGAAACACAAAAAGTTAGCATGCAGGTACAGCAAGTAATTAGGAAGGCTAATAGAATGTTGGCCTTTATTGCAAAGGGGATGGGGTATAAAAGTGGGGAAGTCCTGCTACAACTGTACAGAGCATTGGTGAGACCACACCTGGAGTACTGCGTACAGTTTTGGTCTCCTTATTTAAGGAGGGATATACTTGCATTGGAGGCAGTTCAGAGAAAGTTCACTAGGTTGATTCTGGAGATGAAGAGGTTGACATATGAGGAAAGGTTGAGCAGGTTGGGCCTATACTCATTGGAGTTTAGAAGAATGAGAGGTGATCTTATTGAAACATACAAGATTCTGAGGGGACTTGACAGGGTAGATGGAGGGAGGATGTTTCCCCTCGTGGGGGAATCTAGAACTAGAGGGGCACAGTTTCAGGATAAGGGGTCACCCATTTAAAACGGAGATGAGGAGGTATTTCTTCCTTCAGAGGGTGGTGAATCTTTGGAATTCTCTGCCCCAGAGTGCTGTGGAGGCTGAGTCATTGAATATATTCAAGGCGGAGATAGACATATATTTGAGCTACAGGGGAGTCAAGCATTATGGGGAGCGGGCGGGAAAGTGGAGTTGAGGCCAAGATCAGATCGGCCGTGATCTTATTGAATGGCGGAGCAGGCTCGAGGGGCCGAATGGCCTACTCCTGCTCCTATTTCTTATGTTCTTATTCATATGTCAGTACAATGATAGATGGTTACCCCTCGTGTCAAGAATAATTGGATCACCAGTAGTTTCTCAGGTGATCCGCGTGTGCCTTATGTGTGCGATGGAGAAACCACAATGGGCGAATTTTCCCCGCCGCCCCTCCCCCACCGTCTGGGTGCAGTGAACACAGGGCTCACCGGGAGGTAGAGAGCTTCCTTCAGGCAACCTAAAGCCACTGAGGTCTGCGGAATGAGGGAGGGAATAAAGATCTAGCTGAGTTCCAGCTAGCACCAGCCATGGCTCAGTTGGCAGCACGCTCATCTATGAGTCAGAAGGTTGTGGGTGCAAATTCCGCTCGCGGAGACTTGAGCACAAATTCCAGGCTGACCCTCCAGTGCAGTGCTGAGAGAGTGCTGCAGTGTTGGAGGTGCCGTCTTTCAGTTGAGACATTAAACCAAAGCCCCATCTGCCCTCTCACTGATTTCATCTGTAAAAGATTTCACGCCACTATTTCAAAGAAAAGCAGGGTCGTTCTCCCCAATACTTACCCCTCATCCAACATCACTAAAAAAAACAGATTATCTGGTCATTATTTCATTTCTGTTTATGGGACGTTGCAGTGTGCAAATTGGCTGCTGTGTATCCTACACTATAACAGTACTTCAAAAAGGAATTCAATGGTGTAAAGTGTTTTGGGATGTCCCGAGGTCATGAAAGGCATTACATAAATTCAAGCCTTTCTTATCCTTTTAGAATAGGTAGTCAAGCATTACATCAACTCATAGGCAAGGGCAGCACCGTGGTAGCAGGCACTAGCTTCAGAGACACTTCACCAATTTCTTAATAAATGGGCACATGGGATGCAGGGTTTGCAGAGTATCATTGCTGAGGCTGCGATCTGAAAGTTGCAGAGGCAGGAAATGCTGTTGGGGGAGAGAAACATAGAAGATAGGAGCAGGCCATTCGGCCCTTCGAGCCTGCTCCGCCATTCAACGAGATCATGGCTGATCATCCAAACCCTAGCCCCCGGTCCCTACACCGACAGCCATCCCACCCAAGCCCTATCCCCGTAACCCCACGTATTTAATCCCCCCTAACACTAAGGGTCAATTTTTATCATGGCCAATCAACCTAACCCGCACATTTTTGGACTGTGGGAGGAAACCGGAGCACCCGGAGGAAACCCACGCAAACACGGGGAGAATGTGCAAACTCCACACAGACAGTCACCCGAGGCCGGATTTGAACCCGGGTCCCTGGCGCTGTGAAGCAACAGTGTTAACCACTATGCCACCGTGCTGCCACTAGAAGATGTCTGTTCTAGGGAATGTTGAGAAGCCATTTATTGCAAGGGAAAGGAAGGTGCTGGTTGGAGTGGGTGGGTGAGAGTCCATTTTGTGTTTAGGAAAATGTGTCCTACAATCATAGACTCTTACAGCACTGATGGAGGCCATTCGACCCATCGTGCCGGTGCCGGCTGCTTGAAAATTCTATCCAATTAGTCCCTGCTCTTTCCCCATAGCCCTGCAATTTGTTGTACTTTTCAATTATATACCCAATTCCCTTTTGAAAGTTACTATTGAATCTGCTTCCACCACCCTTTCAGGCAGTGCGTTCCAGATCACAACAACTTGCTGTGTTAAATAAAATGTCTCCTCATCTCCCCTCTGGTTCTTTTGCCAATTACTTTAAATCTGTGTCCTCTGGTTATCGACTCGCCTGCCAGTGGAAACAGTTTCTCCTTATTTACTCCATCAAAACCCCTCATGATCTTGAACACCTTTATTAAATCTCCCCTTAACCTTCTCTGCTGTAAGGAGAACAATCCCAGCTTCTCCAGTCTCTCCGTATATCTGAAGTCCCTCATCCCTGGTGCCATTCTAGTAAATCTCCTCTACACGCTCTCCAAGGCCTTGACACCCCTCCTAAAATGTTCTGCCCAGAATTGGATACAACACTCTAGCCGAGGACTAACATCTCTTTTGTGGTCCACTGCTCCAGCTCCTCTGTGTGGGATGTCTCTTTCCATGGCGAGGCTGAGCAAGCGTGCAGCAAACCAAGATGATCTTGGATACTTTTGGCAGGCTTTGTACTGCAGAACCTCCTTGGCATGCCCCTGTGCTACTTCAGAATGCCGACCATTTGCTCAACGATGGCTCGGGCATCATCACGGGTCTCATTAAGTCGGCTGCTGTATGTGTGAATGAAGGATCGTGAGCCAAGGCAGCGTAGGGTATTTTTGATCTCCCTGGAGCCGGCCCGTCACTGCCTGTGGACCTTCAGTGATGGAATAGATGACTGGTGTAAAATGAAGGCATGATGAGCGCAGCTTGGAAATTTGGCAGTGGAAAATGCAAATTGATAGAGCCTTTATGGTACATTATTAGTGTCAGCTTGGCTCAGTTGGTGGAACTCTTAGCTCTGTCTCAGAAGGTTGTGTGTTCAAGTTCCACTACAGGACTTGCGCATGTAATTTAGGCTGGCACTTAAACAGAATACTGGGGGGCCTGTTGCATTATCAGAGGTGCTGTCCTTTGGACGAGGTAATAAACTGAGGCCCTGTCTATTGCTTCAGGTGGATGTTAAAGGTCCCATGTCACTAGTTGAAGAACAGCAGAGGGAGGTTCTCCTGGTGTCCCGGCCAACATTCCTCCCTCAAACAACACAACCAAAAAAAAAACTGATCGTTCGTCTTACTGCGGTTTGTGGGATCTTGCTGTGTGCCTAATGGCTATGTAACGATAGTCACAGCTTTTCAAAAGCAATTAATAATGCATGAAATTATGTTTAGGCGAGATGCACTATAGAAATGTATCTTTTTCTGACGCATAGATTATCTGCTATTTTACAGCATAAGTGTCCTGTTGTGTGATGTGCAATGAGTCTCTTGGGTCTTCGGCATTCCTCCATTCTGGAGATTCCCAGGGTTAAACCTTGCTGCTCCCAAGGGGAGCTTGATGTAATTGGATCCTATAAACAAGGCCTCGGTCACCTATTTAATGCAGTGATACACAACTGATTGACAGATGTGACTGATGCCCCCAGTAATTCCCTGGAAGGGTCCTAAGGCAAAAATATTTCAGGTGGCGGTGGCCTTAACTATGCCTGCCCTTGACTTTGGCTACAGATACCTCCTACGGCAGGTGGCAACACTCTGCACTACCATCCTGGAAAATTAAAGCCTTCAAAGGCCTGCTCCTGTGTAAGGTCAGATCAGATCAGATCAGATTAGATTTATTTGCCATATGTAACAAGTACAATGGAATGCTTGTTCCCCGTAGGGACGCGTCAGCTATACGTACAGCGCCGCATTCAGAGTCAATACAATGGCTTCCCGTGGCAGTGGGAGCACGATGTCCCTCAGCCGCTCCGTCCTCCTCTTCACCGCGGCCTCCTCCTCACTGTTGCCGGCTCCACGTGTGGTGGCCTGCTTCTCCCGCTCTGGCCACCATGCCCGGCTCCCCTCCTCCCAGTCTGACCGAGTAATATATTCTTCCAAGAGGGTAGTGGTGGGTATGTGCTCTTCTTGTGCGATGATGCCTCCTCACCTCCCTGGGGTACTTCTCCTCTTCCTCCTAATAAGCCAGGTACCCCCTAATGTAAGAAAACTGCTAGGCACTTGGTCTAAGCATTAAACAAAGCTTTAATCAACTGTTTTACAACATGGAGGTCTAGTTGTGTCCTTCACTAGTTCCTGTTAAGAATGTCCTGCGCAAGCTGGGCCCATGGCCAAGTATTTATACTCTCCCTAGACAGTGCCACCCGCAGGCCGCTCAGTATTATTTCATAAGTCTTTCTTTCACGAATGACTGATTCATGTCACCCCCCATAAATGAACCCCATGCTGCTGAGGTGGGATAGTGAACTCCAAGTACTGCCCAGACGCCTCCAAATATCAATGCAATGCAACAGACCTCTAGTAGGGCCTGGAATTTTCAAAGATCAATGGTCACAAAATTGAAGAAACCAGCTTTTCACTAATTGCTGCATCACCTTTCAAAATGGCCTTAGGGACCTGAACACCAGCTTGTTATGGGGGCAGCCTGCACCTAACCTGTGGAAGCAGAATTACAGGGAAACTGGTCGCAGTCTTAAATGATGGCATATGACTTGACCCCTGTTCTTGCGCCAGTGATGCCTGATTCAGGTGCCATCAAAGGCTACCCAGGCTTTATGCTGAAGTAAATCTGTGGGCAATGGGTTCAGGGTGCAGGATCTGCATTATTGTTCTGTGCTCACGTTTCCTCTGCATTTTCCCCCCTCAAAATAACGTGGTGTCGCTTTAGGCTTTAGGCAGAGGAAAATAAAACCCCATCATTCCTCCTCGCGCTGCCCCCAGGGTAGGACAGGTTGCTTGGAGTCAGTAGGATGTTGTTGACAGTGTGCGTTTAAAAAAAATTCAATTATGCGATGTGGGTGTCGCTGGCAAGGCCAGCATTTATTGCCCATCCCTAATTGCCCTTGAGAAGGTGGTGGTGAGCTGCCTTCTTGAACCACTGCAGTCCATGCGGTGAAGGTACTCCCACAGTGCTGTTCGGGAGGGAGTTCCAGTATTTTGACCCAGCGACGATGAAGGATCGGCGATATACTTCTAAGTCAGGATGGTGTGTGACTTGGAGGGGAACTTGGAGGTGGTGGTGTTCCCCATGCACCTGCGGTCCTTGTCCTTCTAGGTGGAAGAGGTTGCGGGCTTTGGAGGTGTTGCCGAAGAAACCTTGGTAAGTTGCTGCAGTGCATCTTGCAGATAGTACACACTGCAGTCACGGTGCGCCAGTGGTGGAGGGAGTGAATGTTTAAGGTGGTGGATGGGCTGCCGATCAAGCGGGCTGCTTTGTCCTGGATGGTGTCGAGCTTCTTGAGTGTTGTTGGAGCTGCACTCATCCAGGCAAGTGGAGAGTATTCCACCACACTCCTTACTTGTGCCTTGTAGATGGTGGAAAGGCTTTGGGGAGTCAGGAGGCGAGACACTCACCGCAGAATACCTAGCCTCCGACCTGCTCTTGTAGCCACAGTATTTATATGGCTGGTCCAGTTAAGTTTCTGGTTAATGGTGACCCCCCAGGATGTTGATGGCGGGGGATTCGGCGATGGTAATGCCGTTGAATGTCAAGGGGAGGTGGTTAGACTCTCACTTGTTGGAGATAGTCATTGCCTGGCACTTCTGTGGCGCGAATGTTACCTGCCACTTATCAGCCCAAGCCTGAACGTCGTCCAGGTCTTGTTGCATGCGGGCATGGACTGCTTCATTATCTGAGGAGTTGTGAATGACGCTGAACACTGTGCAGTCATCAGCGAACATCCCCATTTCTGACCTTATGTTGGAGGGAAGGTCATTGATGAAGCAGCTGAAGATGGTTGAGCCGAGGACACTGCCCTGAGGAACTCCTGCAGCGATATCCTGTGGCTGTGATGATTGACCTTCAACTACCACAACCATCTTCCTTTGTGCTAGGTATGACTCCAGCCAGTGGAGAGTTTACCCCCCAATTCCCATTGACTTCAGTTTTACTAGTGCTCCTTGATGCCACACTTGGTCAAATGCTGTCTTCTTGTCAAGGGCAGTCACTCTCACCTCACCTCTGTAATTCAGCTCCTTTGTCCATGTTTGAACCAAGGCTGTAATGAGGTCGGGAGCCGAGTGGTCTTGGCGGAACCCAAGCTGGGCATCAGTGAGCAGTTTATTGGATAGTATGTGCCGCTTGATAGCACTGTCGATGACACCTTCCATCACTTTGCTGATGATTGAGATTAGACTGATGGGGCGGTAATTGGCTGGATTGGATTTGTCCTGCTTTTTGTTGACAGGACATACCTAGGCAGTTTTCCATATTGTCGGATAGATGCCAGTGTTGTAGCTGTATTGGAACAGCTTGGCTAGAGGTGCGGCTAGCTCTGGAGCACAGGTCTTCAGCACGACAGCCGGGATGTTGTCGGGGCCCACAGCCTTTGCTGTATCCAGTGCGCTCAGCCGTTTCTTGATATCACGTGGACTGAATCGAATTGGCTGAAGACTGGCTTCTGTGATGGTGGGAACCTCGGGAGTAGACCAAAATGGATCATCCATTGGCACTTCTGGCTGAAGGTGGTTGCAAACGCTTCAGCCTTGGCTTTTGCACTCACGTGCTGGGCTCCACCATCATTGAGGATGGGGACATTCATGGAGCCTCCTCCTCCCATTAGTTGTTTAATGGTCCACCACCATTCATGACTGGATGTGGCAGGACTGCAGAGCTTTGATCTGATCCATTATTTGTGGGATCGCTTAGCCCTTTCTGATTCAGTGAATGGGGCCCGACCAGAGCGGACCTGCGAGGGAGCAGCTGAGGAGTTTCAAAAACCGGCGGCAGTTGGGGAGCGGCAGCTGATTCAGCGAACGAGGCATACCAATTCAACAGCCGGGGGGAGAGGTAAAAAGTAATCCAAGTGTGACGTCACCAGGAAGCAGGTAAGTGATTGGTGGTAAGTATTTCTTTCTCCTTTTCATTACAAGCTTAAATTCTGCGGTTTATATTTTCTTGGGTCTCTGTGGTGTAGTGCGGACAGTTGGTAAATAAGCGCCCTAGAGTATATCTTTAACTGGTGGTATTGAATTAATTTAAATTAATTAAAGGGGTAAGTCATGCCAGGAGAGCCCAGCCCCGTGTTATGCTCCTCTTGCTCTATGTGGGAATTCAGGGACGCTGCTTGTGTCCCTGACGACCACGTGTGCCAGAAATGCATCCAGCTGCAGCTATTAACGGGCCGTATTGAGGCGCTGGAGCTGCGGATGGATGGGTTGTGGAGCATTCACGATGCTGAGAGGGTCGTGGGTAACACGTATAGTGAGTTGGTCACACCGCAGGGTAGGGCTGCACAGGCAGAAGGGAAATGGGTGACCATCAGGCAGAGCAGTAGAGACAGGCAGGTAGTGCAGGAGACCCCTGTGGCCATCCCCCTTTCAAACAGGTATACCAATTTGGATACTGTTGAGGGGGATGACTTACCAGAGGAAGGCAGCAGCAGCCAACTTCCTGGCACCAGGGGTGCTTCTGCTGCTCAGGAAGGGAGGAAAAAGAGTGGGAGAGCAATAGTGGTAGGGGATTCTATTGTAAGGGGAACAGATAGGCGTTTCTGTGGCCGTAGACATGATGCCAGGATGGTTTGTTGCCTCCCTGGTGCCAGGGTCAAGGATGTCACTGAACGGCTGCAGGGCATTCTGAAGGGGGAGGGTGAACAGGCAGAGGTCGTGGTTCACATTGGGACCAACGACATAGGTAGGAAGAGGGATGAGGTCCTGCAGCAAGAATTTAGGGAGCTAGGTAGCAGATTAAAGAGTAGGACCTCAAAGGTTGTAATCTCTGGATTACTCCCGGTGCCAAGTGCTAGTGAGTATAGGAATAGGAGGATAGAGCAGTTGAATGTGTGGCTAAAGAGTTGGTGCAGGAGGGAGGGCTTTAGTTTCCTGGATCACTGGGCCTGCTTCTGGGGAAGGTGGGACTTGTACAAGTCAGACGGGTTGCACCTGAACCAGAGTGGGACAAATATCCTTGCGGGGAGGTTTGCTAGCACTGTTCGGGGGGGTTTAAACTAAAATGGCAGGGGGTTGGGAACCTGAGCAGGGAGACAGAGGAAAGGAAAACAGGGATAAAAGCAAAAGAAAGGAAGGAGAAAAACAAAAGTGGCAGTCAGAGAAATCAACGGTTTAAATCAAACATGGCCACAATAAATAATAATTCTAATAGGTCTAAGAGTGTGAAAAAAACAAGCCTGAAGGCTTTGTGTCTTAATGTGAGGAGCATTTGTAATAAGGTGGATGAATTGGCTGTGCAAATAGAGGTAAACAAATATGATTTGGTTGGGATTACGGAAACGTGGCTCAAGGATGGCCAAGACTGGGAACTCAACATCCAGGGGTATTCGATATTCAGGAAAGATAGGCAAAAAGGAAAGGGAGGTGGGGTAGCATTACTGGTTAAAGAAGGGATTAATACAATTGTAATGAAGGATATTAGCTCTGATGATGTGGAATCTGTATGGGTAGAATTGAGAATTACCAAGGGGAAAAAAGCATTAGTGGGAAGGTATATAGACTTCCCAACAGTAAGGCGGAGGTTGGGGATGGCATTAAAAGGGAAATTAAAGAAGCGTGCAATAAGGGCATAGCAGTCATCATGGGTGACTTTAATCTACATATAGATTGGGCCAACCAAATTAGTAACAATACTGTGGAGGAGGAATTCCTGGAGTGTTTACGGGATGGTTTCCTGGACCAATATGTCGAGGAACCAACCAGAGATCAGGCCATCTTAGACTGGGTATTATGTAACGAGAAAGGATTAATTAGCAATCTTGTTGTACGAGGCCCCTTGGGTCGGAGCGATCATAATATGATCGAATTCTTCATTAAGATGGAGAATGAAGTATTTGACTCAGAGACCAGGGTCCTGAATTTAAATAAAGGAAACTACGATGGTCTGAGGAGCGAGTTGGGTAGGATTGATTGGGGAATGGCACTCAAAGGGTTGACGGTGGATAGGCAATGGCAAGCATTCAAAGACCGAATGGATGAGCTACAGAATTTGTTCATCCCAGTTTGGCATAAAAATAAAACAAAAAAGGTTACTCAACCGTGGCTAACAAGGGAAATTAGTGATAGCATAAGATCCAAGGAGAGGACATATAAATTAGCTAGAAAAAGCAATAATCCTGAGGATTGGGAGCAGTTTAGGAGTCAACAAAGGAGGACAAAGGGATTAATTAAGAAAGGGAAAATAGAATATGAGAGTAAGCTTGCAGGGAACATAAAAACTGACTGTAAAAGCTTTTATAGATATGTGAAGAGAAAAAGATTGGTGAAGTCAAGCGTAGGTCCCTTACAGTCAGAATCAGATAATTTATAATGGGAAACAAGGAAATGGCAGACCAACTAAATACATACTTTGGTTCTGTCTTCACAAAGGAGGACACAAATAACCTCCCAGAGATGCCGGGGAACATCGGGTCTAATGAGAGGGAGGAACTTAAAGAAATCAGTATCTGTAGGGAAATGGTATTAGGAAAATTGATGGGACTGAAGGCCGATAAATCCCCAGGGCCTGATGGTCTACATCCCAGAGTACTTAAGGAAGTGGCCCTAGAGATAGTAGATGCATTGCTGGTCATCTTCCAGAACTCGATAGACTCTGGAACAGTACCCATGGATTGGAGGGTAGCTAATGTTACCCCACTATTCAAAAAAGGTGGTAGAGAAAAAGCGGGGAATTATAGACCGGTAAGCCTGACATCGGTAGTGGGGATAATGCTAGAGTCTATTATAAAAGATGTAATAGCAGAGCACTTGGAAAGCAGTGACAGGATCGGACAAAGTCAACATGGATTTACAAAAGGTAGATCATGCTTGACTAATCTACTGGAATTTTTTGAGGATGTAACCGGTAAAATAGATAAGGGGGAACCAGTGGATGTGGTGTATTTGGACTTTCAGAAGGCTTTCGATAAGGTCCCACATAAGAGATTAGCGTGCAAAATTAAGGCACAAGGGATTGGGGGCAAGGTATTGACTTGGATAGAGAACTGGTTGGCGGACAGAAAGCAAAGAGTTGGAGTAAACGGGTCATTTTCCGAGTGGCAGGCAGTGACTAGTGGGGTACCGCAAGGATCGGTCCTAGGACCCCAGCTGTTCACAATATATATTAATGATCTGGACGAGGGAATTGGAATTAATATCTCCAAATTTGCAGATGACACAAAGCTGGGTGGAAGGGTAAGCTGTGAGGAGGATGTCGTGAAACTCCAGTACGATTTGGACAGGTTGGGTGATTGGGCAGAAACATGGCAAATGCACTATAATGTGGATAAATGTGAGGTTATCCACTTTGGTGGCAAAAACAGGAAGGCAGATTATTATTTGAATGGCAATAGATTGGGAGAAGGGGAAGTGCAAAGAGACCTGGGTGTTCTTGTGCACCAGTCGCTGAAGGTAAGCATGCAGGTGCAGCAGGTGGTTAAGAAGGCAAATGGTATGTTGGCCTTCGTAGCAAGAGGGTTTGAGTACAAGAACAAGGATGTCTTGCTGCAGTTGTACAGGGCCTTGGTGAGACCACACCTTGAGTATTGTGTGCAGTTTTGGTCACCTTACCTGAGGAAAGACGTTCTTGCCATGGAGGGAATGCAGTGAAGATTCACCAGGCTGATACGTGGGATGGCAGGAATGACGTACGAGGAGAGATTGTGTCGATTGGGCTTATACTCACTGGAGTTTAGAAGATTGAGAGGGGATCTCATCGAAACCTATAAAATTCTGTCAGGTCTGGACAGACTAGATGCAGAAAGGATGTTTCTGATGGCCGGGGAGTCCAGAACCAGGGGTCATAGTCAAAGGATAAGGGGTAAGCCATTTAGGACAGAAATGAGGAGGAATTTCTTCACCCAGAGAGTGGTGAACCTGTGGAATTCTCTGCCACAGAGGGCGGTGGAGGCCAGTTCATTAAATATATTCAAGAAAGAGTTGGATATGTTTCTTGAGGCTAAAGGGATCAAGGGATATGGGGAGAAGGCAGGGACAGGGTACTGAATTTGGATGATCAGCCATGATCTCATTGAATGGCGGAGCAGGCTCGAAGGGCCGAATGGCCTACTCCTGCTCCTATCTTCTATGTTTCTATTTTTCTATGTTTCTATAGCATGGTGCTTCTGCTTTTTAGCATGCATGTAGTCCTGTGTTGCAGCTTTCTCAAGTTGGCACCTCATTTTCAGGTGCTGCTCCTGGCATGCTCTCTACACTCCTTATTGAATCAGGGTTGGTCCCCTGGCTTGATGGTAATGGTAGAGTGAGGGATATGCCGGGCCATGAGGTTACAGGTTGTGGTGGAATACAATTCTGCTGTTGCTGATGGCCCACAGCGCCTCATGAATGCCCAGTTTCGAGCTGCTAGATCTGTTCTGAGTCTATCTCATTTAGCACGGTGGTAGTGCCACACAACACGATGGAGGGTGTCCTCAGTGTGAAGACAGGACTTTGCCTCCACAATGACTGTGCGGTGGTCACTGCTACCAATACTGTCATGGACAGATGCATCTGCAACAGGTGGATTGGTGAGGATGAGGTCAAGTAGGTTTTTCCTCGTGTTGGTTCTCTCACCACCTCTCGCAGGCCCAGACTGGCAGCTATATCCTTCAGGACTTGGCCAGCTCGGTCAGTAGTGGTGGTACCGAGCCGCTCTTGGTGATGGGCATTGAAGTCCACCACCCAGAGTACATTCTGTGCCCTTGCTACTCATCTTCCAAGTGGTGTTCAACATAGAGGAGCACTGATCTATCAGCTGAGGGAGGGCGGTAGGTGATAATCAGCAGGAGGTTTCCTTGCCCATGCTTGACCTGAAGCCATGAGACTTCATGGGGTCCGGAGTCAATGTTGAGGACTCCCAGGGCCACTCCTTCTTGACTGTATACCACTGTGCCGCCACCCCTGGTGGGTCTGTCACACAGAATCACAGAAACCCCACAGTGCAGATAGAGGCCATTTCGGCCCATCGAGTCTGCACCGACACATATCCCACCCGATCCCCGTAACCCCTACACCAACACCAACACATATCCCACCCTATCCCCACGTATTTAATCCCCCTAACACTAAGGGTCAATTTATCATAGCCAATCATCCTAACCCGCACATCTTTGGACTGTGGGAGGAAACTGGAGCACCCGGAGAAAACCCACGCAAACACGGGGAGAATGTGCAAACTCCACACAGACAGTCATCCGAGGCCGGATTCGAACCCGGGTCACTGGCGCTGTGAGGCAACAGTGCTAACCACTATGCCACCGTGCTGCCGGTGGGACAGATCATACCCAGTGTTGGTGATGGAGGAGCTTGGAACATTGGCTGAAAGGTTTGATTCTGTGAGTATGACTATGTCAGGCTATTGCTTGACTGGTCTGTGGAGCCCTAGTAAAACTTAAGTCAATGGGAATTGGGGGGAAAATGCTCCACTGGCTGGAGTCATACCTCTAGCACAAAGGAAGATGGTTGTGGTGATTGATGGTCAATCATCACAGCTCCAGGACATCACTGCAGGAGTTCCTCAGGGCAGTGTCCTCGGCCCAACCATCTTCAGCTGCTTCATCAATTAACTTCCCTCCAACACAAAGTCAGAAATGGGGATGTTCGCTGATGACTGCATTGTGTTCAGCGCCATTCATAACTCCTCCGATAATGAAGCAGTCCATGTCCACACGCAACAAGACCTAGACGACGTTGAGGCTTGGGCTGATAAGTGGCAGGTAACATTTGCGCCACACAAGTGCCAGGCAATGACTATCTCCAACAAGTGAGAGTCTAAACACCACCCCTTGACATTCAATGGTATTACCATCGCCGAATCCCCCACCATCAACATCCAGGGGGTCACCATTGACCAGAAACTTAACTGGACCAGCCACATAAATACTGTAGCAACAAGAGCAGGTCAGAGGCTAGGTATTCAGCAGCAATTGTCTCACCTCCTGACTCCCCAAAGCCTTTCCACCATCTACAAGGCACAAGTAAGGAGTGTGATGGAATACTCTCCACTTGCCTGGATGAGTGAAGCTCCAACAACACTCAAGAAGCTCGACACCATCCAGGACAAAGCAGCCTGCTAGATTGGCACCCCATCCACCACCTTAGACATCCAGTCCCTCCTCCACTGGCATACCGTGGCTGCAGAGTGTGCCACTACAAGATGCACTGCAGCAACTCGCCAAGGCTTCTTCGGCAGCACCTCCCATACCCGCGACCTCTTCCCCCTAGAAGGACAAGGGCAGCAGGTGCATGGGAACACCACCACCTCCAAGGTCCCCTCCAAGTCACACACCATCCTGACTTTGAAATATATTGCCGATCCTTCATCGTCACTGGGCCAAAATCCTGGAACTCCCTCCTTAACAGCACTGTGGGAGTACCTTCACCACATGGACTGCAGCGGTTCAAGAAGGCGGCTCACCACCACCTTCTCCAGGGCAATTAGGGATGGGCAATAAATGCTGGCCTTGCCAGCGACGCCCACATCCCATAAAATGTATAAAAAAAACTTAGCCAAATTCCCAGATGTTGGTGTGGAGGACTTTGTAGAGTCGTCCAGTTTCATTCTTATTGTTGTTTTTTGTAGAAATTTGTTACAAATGTTATTCATTTCAGAGGGCAGTTATGCATCAAACACATTGCTGTGGGTTTGGAGTTATATATAGGTCAGCAGCTTTCCTTCCCTAAAGGATATTAGTAAACCAGATGGGTTTTTAATAACAATCTGATAGTTTCATGGTTACCATTACTGATGCTAATGTTTCATTCCACATTTATTTAATTAACTGAATTTCTCAGCTGTCATGGGTTGGGATTTAAGCTCATGTTTCTGAACCATTCAGGTCCAGGACTTCTGGATTATTAGCCCAGTGATATTACCACTGTGCTACCGACCCCTGAGCTGTCATCCATTTTCCTCTTGCTTGCTGCTCAACTCGCATTGGCATTTGCTCTCGAAGTGAGGAAACATGCAAACAAATGGAAATAAGAGCCAGGGTAGACCAGCAGGTCTGTCTAGTCCACCCCATCCACTTTTAGCTTGGCCCCATTGATATACCTATCAATTCGTCCAATAAAAAGCGACGAGTTAGGAATGTAACTAAAGGTTTTTATTGACTAAATAACAGAGCCCACCCTCGTGGGTGATCGGGTCCAACAAGGAGGAATACCAGCCAGTCGACTACCTTTATACCTGGGCAGGTAGGTGGAGCCATGGGCGGAGTCGGAGGTGGTCAGCCCAGGTATAACAGCGCGACAAGAGGCGACCTCGTATAGTGATACAACAGTGAGAACAGTGAGAACAATACAACAGTGATAACTATAGTGTAACGATAGTGAACGATAAAAGTGGTTTACCACATTCACCCCTTGTTTAGATTTGAGTCCGGCGGGGTGAAGTGTACTACCAGTTCTGGTATGTCAGTCTGTCCGGAGGCCTCGTAAGCCTCTCCGATCGTCGCAGCGGCGGTGCTGCATTATCCGGTGTTAATGCTGGTGTCTGCGTGGTCGGCGAAGGCTCGTGGGGTTCCGGCATGCCGTCTACCTGGGCTGGAATTGGGGGGGTGGTGGGGGGGGGTAAAGGTGGTGTCTCCGGAGTGCCCGAGGGTGCGAGGTCTCGTAAGGAGACAGTGTCCTCCCGCCCGTCTGGGTAAGCCACGTAGGCGTACTGGGGGTTGGCGTGCAGGAGGTTCACCCTCTCGACCAGGGGGTCCATTTTATGGGCCCTCACGTGCTTTCGCAGCAAGACGGGCCCTGGAGAGGTCAGCCAGGTTGGTAGAGTGGTTCCCGTAGTCGACTTCCTGGGGAAAACAAACATTCGTTCATGGGGGGTGGCGTTAACGGCAGTGCAAAGTAGTGACCGGATGGAGTGCAGCGCTGTCGGGAGGACTTCCTGCCAGCGGGAGGTTGGGAGGCCCTTAGACTTTAAGGCTAAGAGGACGGCCTTCCATACCGTCGCGTTCTCTCTTTCCACCTGGCCGTTCCCTCGGGGGTTGTAGCTGGTGGTCCTACTTGCTGCAATACCTCTCGCTAGTAGGAACTGACGGAGTTCCTCGCTCATGAAGGAGGAGCCCCGGTCACTATGTATATAGTTCGGGAACCCGAACAAGGCGAAGAGGTCGTTCAGGCACTTGATGACCGTGGTACTGGTCATGTCTGGGCAGGGGAAGGCAAAAGGGAAACGGGAGTACTCATCAACGATGTTGAGGAAGTACACATTGCGGTCAGATGACGGTAGAGGCCCCTTAAAGTCGATGCTCAGGCGCTCGAAGGGGCGGGTGGCCTTGATCAGGCTTGCTCTGTCCGGCCTATAGAAGTGCGGTTTGCACTCGGCGCAGGTCTGGCAGTCCCTGGTCATGGTCCTGACCTCCTCGATGGAGTAGGTCAGGTTGCGGGCCTTAATGAAATGGTAAAGTCTGGTGACCCCGGGGTGGCAGAGGTCGTTGTGGAGGGTCTGAAGTCTATCAATATGCGCGCTGGCGCATGTAATTCGTGAAAGAGCATCAGGGGGTTCGTTCAGCTTACCTGGCCGGTACAAGATATCATAATCGTAGGTGGATAGCTCGATTCTCCACCTCAAGATCTTGTCATTCTTGATTTTGCCCCTCAGCTTGTTATTAAACATGAAAGCAACCGAACGTTGGTCGGTGAGGAGGGTAAATCGTTTGCCTGCCAGGTAATGCCTCCAGCGCCGTACTGCCTCCACAATTGCCTGGGCTTCCTTCTCGACCGACGAGTGTCGGATCTCGGGGCCCTGTAGGGTCCTTGAGAAGAAGGCCACCGGCCTCCCCTCCTGGTTAAGGGTAGCGGCTAGGGCGAAGTCGGATGCATCGCTCTCCACTTGGAAGGGGATGGACTCATCCACTGTGTGCATTGTGGCCTTGGCTATGTCTCCCTTGATGAGGGAGAAGGCCGCGCACGCTTCCTCCGTGAGGGGGAAGGATGTGGACTTCATGAGGGGTCTGGCTTTGTCCGCATAATTGGGCACCCATTGGGCATAGTAGGCGAAGAGCCCCAGGGTTCACTTAAGTGCCTTAGGGCAGTGGGGGAGGGGTAGCTCCATGAGGGGACGCATTCTTTCGGGGTCGGGGCCGATGAGTCCGTTCTCTACTACACAGCCAAGGATGGCAAGGCGCGAGGTGTTAAATACACATTTCTCCTTATTGTAGGTGAGGTTCAGCCGTTGGGCTGTACGGAGGAATTTCTCCAGATTCACGTCGTGGTCCTGCCGGTCGCGGCCGCAGATGGTGACGTTATCTAGATAGGGGAATGTGGCCTGCAGTCCGTTCTGGTCAACCATCCGGTCCATCTCCCTTTGGAAGACCGAGACCCCGTTGGTGACACCGAAGGGGACCCTAAGGAAGTGGTATAGGCGCCCATTCGCCTCGAAGGCGGTGTACTGGCGGTCCTCGGGGTGGATAGGGAGCTGGTGGTAGGCCGACTTAAGGTCGATGGTCGAGAATACGCGGTATTGTGCAATCTGATTGACCATGTCAGATATGCGGGGAAGGGGGTATGCATCCAGCTGGGTGTATCTGTTTATGGTCTGGCTGTAGTCGATGACCAGGCGATTTTTATCGCCGGTCTTAACGACCACGACCTGGGCACGCCAGGGGCTGTTGCTCCCCTCGATGATGCCCTCCTTCAGGAGACGCTGCACCTCAGAGCTAATGAAAGCTCTGTCCCCAGCGCTGTACCGCCTGCTCTTGGTAGCGACGGGTTTGCAGTCGGGGGTGAGGTTAGCAAACAGGGAAGGTGGCGGCACCTTGAGGGTGGATAGGCTGCAGGTGTTACGCGGTGGGCGGTTTAACATTCGCTGGTTGTCGACTGTGAGAGGGGGGAGGGGTCCACCGTATGCTAGGGTTACACTTTGGAGGTGGGATTGGAAGTCCAGCCCTAGTAGGACGGCAGCGCAGAGCTGGGGGAGGACGAGGAGTTTAAAATTTATATACTCTGTGCCCTTAACCAACAAGGTCACAGCACAGTAGCCGCTAATGTCCGTGGCGTGGGACCTCGATGCCATCGAGATTCGGTTGCGCGTTGGCAGGACAGGGAGGGAGTAGTGGCTCACCGTGTCTGGGTGGATGAAGCTCTCCGTGCTTCCGCTGTCGAACAGGCAGGTCGTGGCGTGGCCGTTTACTTTGATGTCCATCATCGACTTGGACAGGTGGTGTGGGCGGGCTTGATCCAGAGTGACGGAGGCTAGTGTGTAGGTAAGCGAGTCGTTGTCGTCTGCGGGCGAGGCGGTCGTCAGGTCCGGGGGCTCGGTGGCAGTCGGGCGTGGTGGGTAAAATGGCGTCTCCCACGAGGTAGGACAAAATGGCGGAGAAGATGGCTGCCCCCATAACTCACATGAGGCACTATTGGGGTCGGTTGCCTTGATCAAAGATGGCCGCCCCCATGACTCACGTGTGGGGATGCTGGCCTCAGTTGCCTTGAAAGAAGATGGCCGCCCCCACAGTTCGCATGAGGCACTGCTGGCCTCTGAAGATCCGCTCCTGCAGGCCTTAGAGAAGTGGCCTTTCTTCCTGCAGGTTGAGCAGGTAGAGTTCCTGGCTGGGCAGCGCGACCTCGGGTGCTTCTCCTGGCCGCAAAAGAAGCAGCCGGTGGCCCGATCGCGGGTGCCCGATGTCGGAGCTGGTACCGGGGGTGGCGGGCCCGGTCGGGTCCGGGACGCCGACGCTGAGGTAGGTCCCGGGGGCGGCGCTGTGAAGGGTATTGCGGTAGGGGTCGGGCCCGAGTCCCAGGGTCGCGAGCAGTACCTGGAAAACGCCTCCTGGTCCTGATGGGCCACCTCTAGGGAGAGAGCGAGGGCTTCAGCTTTGTCCAGGTCGAGGTCTTTAGCTTCAAGCAGTCTTTGCCGTGAGTAGTCGGACCGTAGGCCTTTCACAAAGGGATCGCGGATATTATCTTCCGTATTTTCAACAGCCGTCACCGCTTTAAAGTCACAGTTCCTGCCGAGTGATCTTAGCGCCCGTAAAAATTCAGCTACAGACTCTCCTGGCTGTTGCGGGCGGGATCTTAGGAGGTGCCTGGTGTACATGTAATTTACCGGGCTCCGGTACTGCTGTTTCAGTAGGTTGATAGCGGCCTCGTATGTAGTCGTGTCCTGGATGAGTGCGTATACTCTCGGGCTCGCTTGGGCGTTCAGAAGTCTTAGTTTGGATCTCTGCGGGACGCCGGATTCTTCCAGGTAGGATTCGAAGCAGTCCAGCCAGTGTTTGAAGTTGAGGGCTGAGTTTGCTGCCTGTGGGTTTAGATCCAGGTACGGTGGTTTGAGGGCTTGCAGCCAAGCCGGCTGGCGTGGCTGGTGTAGCCCGGTGTCTGAAGGCTGCTGTGGCTGTGCTTCTGGGAGGGCTTCTGGCTGGTCAGTAGCAAACATCTTTAAAATTTAGTCAATAAAATTGATATACCTATCAATTCGTCCAATAAAAAGCGACGAGTTAGGAACGTAACTAAAGGTTTTTATTGACTAAATAACAGAGCCCACCCTCGTGGGTGATCGGGTCCAACAAGGAGGAATACCAGCCAGTCGACTACCTTTATACCTGGGCAGGTCGGTGGAGCCATGGGCGGAGTCGGAGGTGGTCAGCCCAGGTATAACAGCGCGACAAGAGGCGACCTCGTATAGTGATACAACAGTGAGAACGGTGATAACAATACAACAGTGATAACTATAGTGTAACGATAGTGAACGATAAAAGTGGTTTACCACACCCATACCATGTAATCTCATGGCAAATGCAAAAACACAAAGGAAATGCAAAAACACAAAAAGCCTGTGACTAATTCAGGAAAAAACTCTTGGCAATTCCTCGATACCTCAAGACAAACAAGCAAGGCTCCGGGAAACTGCTGGAAACCTGACCACCTCATCATCACACTGAACTAGCAAATGACACTCTAGGACTGGAGACACCAGGATGCAATCACATTTACAGCAATGGAGATCGCAGCTCTTCCGGCCTCTTGTGTATCCCCGATTTTCTTCCCCCTACCATTGACAGCCGTATGTTCAGCTGCCCTCGTTCTAAGCTCTGGAATTCCCTCCCTAAACCTCTCCGCCTTTCTACCTCCCTCTGCTCCTTTAAGATGATCCTTAAAGCCCACCTCTTTGACCAGTCACCTGCCCTAATGTCTCCTTCTTTGGCTCGGTGTCAATTTTTGCTCCTGTGAAGCCCCTTGGGACGTTTTACTTCATTAAAGGTGCTATATAAATGCAAGTTGTTGTTGTTAATAATTCACTTAAGCATCCCTGGTGTATTACCTCCTTCCTTTTTTTTACTTTGTGTACCTTTTGCAGTTAACCTACTTGCAGCTGGTCTTTCCAATGCTTCTTTGAAGCCAATTCTATCTTGTCTGGCGTCCAAAGACTTGTCATGGGAGAACAATTTATATAGCGCCTTTAGCATAGTAAACCATCCCAAGATGTTTCACAGGAGCGTTATCTGACACCGAGCCACATAAAGAGATATTAGGGCAGGTCACCAAAAGCTCGACTAGAGGTAGCTTTTAAGGAGCAACTTAAAGGAGAGGAGAGGGGCGGAGAGGTTTAGGGAGGGAATTCCAGAGTTTAGGGCCTAGGCAGCTGAAGGCATGGCCACCAATAGAGGGGGGAAGGATATCAGGGATGCACAAGAGGCCAGAATTAGGGGAGCGCGGAGATCTCAGAAAGTTGTAGAGCTGGAGGAGCCTGCAGAGATAGGGAGGGGTGAGATCATGGAGGGATTTGAACACAAGGATGAGAATTTTAAAATCGAGGTGTTGCTGGACCGTGAGCCAAAGAAGATCAGTGAGCGCAGGGGTGATGGGTGAACGGGACTTGGTGCGAGGTAGGATGTGCGCCAAGGGCGCTGCGCTCCTGCAGTTACGCACAAAGACTAGATCGGCAGTGATCTAATGCCAACATTCCTGTTGTTGTGACGAGGATGCTCAGGCCTGAATTGGGATCAGTGCTTTTATTGGCGCTCCGCAGAACGGTAGGAGTTTGCGAAAAGGCAGTTAAAACAAAAGTGCCTTCCCGGTCGGCAGCCCTGGCTAATCCGGTAAATTTATTTTGATGTCTGCACGAGAGCCATCAGTAGCTCAATATAAAAACAGCTTGAGTTACACACAGGTGCACTCACATTTGTTCCAGCAAACCGAGCCAACAATACCAAATATCAATCATTTTTACTGAACTCTCTGAGTAGGAAATATGGCACTTATTCAAGCCACAGCGATCTGCTGCTCAATGACAGGATATCCAGTAAGTGCAGCTCCGTGATTAGTTTCAGACCAGTACTGAGGAAGCACTGGATAGTCAGAGGTGCCGTCTTTCAGACAAGACATTAAACCTAGGCCACTTCTGCTCTCTCAGGAGAGTTCTTCCCCGTGTCCTGGCCAACATTTATCCCTCAACCAACATCGCCTAAACAGCTTATCTATCACATTGCTGTTTGTGGGTCTTTATTGTGTGCAAATTGGCTGCTGCATTTCCCTACATTTAGGGATGCCAACTCGATTTGCATGTATTCTGGGAGGTTTCATCACATGATCTCCCACCTCCAACCACCTCGCTCCCACACTCCTGCCATTGGTCGCCTGACATGTCCATCCTCGCAGCCCACTGCCTTCCCACACCAATTGGAAAGCAAACAGACTTTTTGTTACCTGACGTGTTGACTCTCAGTCCCATCTCCAATATTTTCTTTATGCCCCTATGAATTTTCTCTTGGGTTGCTCACAGCAGTGCTAAAGGTAACAACCAGGTTGCACAACAAAAGACATTTGGAACATCAAAGTTTGTCTCTCTAGTACCCCAACTCTCCACTCAATGCTCATTCTTCGAGTAACTCATTGAAGCTTGTCTCTTTCATACTCTAACTATCTCAATGAAGCTCTTTGCTCCAGTGTCCTAACAAGCCATCAAAGCTTGCCCTCCAGTACCCTAAATCTCTCTTTTAAGCTAATCTCTCTGGTACTCTCAATCTCACATTGAAGCCCATCTCTCTCGTACTCTAAATCTCACATTGAAGCCCATCTCTCTAGCACTCTAAATCTCCTATTGAAGCCCATCTCTCTAGTACTCTAAATCTGCTATTGAAGCCCATCTCTCTAGTACTCTAAATCTCACATTGAAGCCCATCTCTCTAGTACTCTAAATCTGTTATTGAAGCCCATCTCTCTAGTACTTTAAATCTCACATTGAAGCCCATCTCTCTAGTGCTCTAAATCTGCTATTGAAGCCCATCTCTCTAGTACTCTAAATCTGTTATTGAAGCCCATCTCTCTAGTACTCTAAATCTCACATTGAAGCCCATCTCTCTAGTACTCTAAATCTGCTATTGAAGCCCATCTCTCTAGTACTCTAAATCTGTTATTGAAGCCCATCTCTCTAGTACTCTAAATCTGCTATTGAAGCCCATCTCTCTAGTACTCTAAATCTGTTATTGAAGCCCATCTCTCTCGTACTCTAAATCTGCTATTGAAGCCCATCTCTCTAGTACTCTAAATCTGTTATTGAAGCCCATCTCTCTAGTACTCTAAATCTCACATTGAAGCCCATCTCTCTAGTACTCTAAATCTGTTATTGAAGCCCATCTCTCTCGTACTCTAAATCTGCTATTGAAGCCCATCTCTCTAGTACTCTAAATCTGCTATTGAAGCCCATCTCTCTAGTACTCTAAATCTGCTATTGAAGCCCATCTCTCTAGTACTCTAAATCTCACATTGAAGCCCATCTCTCTAGTACTCTAAATCTGCTATTGAAGCCCATCTCTCCAGAACTTTAAATCTCACATTGAAGCCCATCTCTCTAGTACTCTAAATCTGCTATTGAAGCCCATCTCTCTAGTGCTCTAAATCTGCTATTGAAGCCCATCTCTCTAGTACTCTAAATCTCACATTGAAGCCCATCTCTCTAGTACTCTAAATCTGCTATTGAAGCCCATCGCTCTAGTACTCTAAATCTCACACTGAAGCCCATCTCTCTAGTACTCTAAATCTGCTATTGAAGCCCATCTCTCTAGTACTCTAAATCTGTTATTGAAGCCCATCTCTCTAGTACTCTAAATCTGTTATTGAAGCCCATCTCTCTAGTACTCTAAATCTGCTATTGAAGCCCATCTCTCTCGTACTCTAAATCTGCTATTGAAGCCCATCTCTCTAGTACTCTAAATCTCACACTGAAGCCCATCTCTCTAGTACTCTAAATCTGCTATTGAAGCCCATCTCTCTAGTACTCTAAATCTGCTATTGAAGCCCATCTCTCTAGTACTCTAAATCTGTTATTGAAGCCCATCTCTCTAGTACTCTAAATCTGCTATTGAAGCCCATCTCTCTCATACTCTAAATCTGCTATTGAAGCCCATCTCTCTAGTACTCTAAATCTGTTATTGAAGCCCATCTCTCTAGTACTCTAAATCTGCTATTGAAGCCCATCTCTCTAGTGCTCTAAATCTGCTATTGAAGCCCATCTCTCTAGTACTCTAAATCTGCTATTGAAGCCCATCTCTCTAGTACTCTAAATCTCACATTGAAGCCCATCTCTCTAGTACTCTAAATCTCACATTGAAGCCCATCTCTCTAGTACTCTAAATCTGCTATTGAAGCCCATCTTGTAATGAATGTACCTTTAAGGGGGGAACTACTTTCTACAGCTCATGTATACTGTAGTACCGGCAGTGACCACACCTTTATATAACGCTGAGTAGTAATCTTTTGTTTCAGTTGCAGTTTTGAACCACGTTGAGTAAACACACCTGTTGTACCGTTCTCTGCAGTCCTTTTCTTATTATTACATGGACGTAACAGTGGCGACGAGCAAGTTCGAACCTACCTGCAACTCTGCATCACCTCCCAGGGATTCGCTCCTGGAGAACAGTGGAAGAAGGTCGAGTCCAGAAGCACGGGCGTCGACCATGGGCAACCGCACAGTCATCCAGCGGAGATTTGAGCATCGCAGGGGAGGCTGTCGAGAGCCAGGCTTGGCTTTCCAGTCACGGTGGTCCAGCGAAACGGGCTGGCAACAGGTACTGCACAGACCCTTCCCGGACAGCGACGGGCTAGAGCCGACCGAGCGGCACAGAAAAAGGCCGAGCAGCATCGACGGGGGAGAGAGAGAGGGCAGAGCGCACAGGGCGCAGCCGGTGTTCAGGACCGAGCGGTATCAACGGGGGAGAGAGGCAAGAGAGAGCAGAGCGCAGCCGGTGTTCAAGGGCCGAGCAGCGTCAACGGGGGAGAGAGACGAGAGAGAGCAGAGCGCAGCCGATGTTCAAGGGCCGAGCAGCGTCAACAGGGGAGAGAGGCAAGATAGAGCAGAGCGCAGCCGGTGTTCAAGGGCCGAGCAGCATCAACGGGGGAGAGAGGCGCGCAGGAAAACGTGAGGCGCTGCCATTGCCATGAGGACCGCAGAGAGCAGCATTGGCAGCAGCGCAGGAACAGCGCGCGAATCCCACAGCGCGTCGCCATTTGCCACAAGGACCGCCGAGAGCGGCGTTGGCAGCAGCGCGGGAGATGCCATTTTAAGCCGCAGCGGGGAAGAAGGGAAAGCGCGGGAGACGCCATTTTAAGCCAGTCTAACCACACCCAAAAATGCCGAAGAGTGGCAGTATCACAGCGTTCGACAATGAAGTCGAAGATTGGACGACATATGTCGAACGCATAGAAGTATACTGCAAGGCGAATGAAGTGCCAGATGACAAGAAAGTGCTGGTATTGTTGAATTCAATGGGTGCAAAAATGTATGGCTTACTACGAAACCTAGTAACCCCAGAGAAGCCAGTAGAAAAGGATTTTGAAAACATAGTGTCAATCCTACAGGACCACTTAAACCCCACACCGCTGCTGATAGCAGAAAGATTTAAGTTTCACAAAAGGAACCAGCATAAAGATGAAAGTAATGCTGAGTATTTAACGGAACTGCGCAAGCTATCGAAACACTGCCAGTTTGGAACGGGACTAGCAGATACTTTAAGGGACAAGTTTGTGTGTGGGCTTCAAAGTGAAGGGACCCAGAAACGGCTTCTATCAGAAAAGGATCTTATGCTGGACAAGGCTTTCAGCATGGCAGTATCACACGAAGCAGCAGCACGGGGCGCTGCAGAGATACAACGGAGACCGCAAGAATATGGCACAAATGAAATGTCATATGGAACAGTGAAGTGCTATCGCTGCGGCAGAACAACACACGACCATAATGATTGCTGGTTCAAGGACAAAGTGTGCAGACAGTGTGGAAAAGTAGGACACATAGCACGAGTCTGCAGGTCGGGAAAGAAAACCAGCAATAAGAAACCGACCAAAGGGAAGTACAAGAAGGTACATAAGATAACGGAGAATAGTTCAGACGAACAAAAGAGTGATAACGACTCCGAAAGCAGGGAACTGAGTTGTCTGAAACTACATAATGTGAACACAACGGAGGATCACCGAACCATTTGTGTCACTCTCAAGATAGCAGGAGTCCAGGTAAAGATGGAATTGGACACAGGATCAGCTCTAACAGTCATAAACCGACGGGACTACAAACGGCTATTCTCACACATACCCTTGAGAGACACAAACATTTTTTGAAGACGTACACGGGGCAAAAAGTCTACCCCAAAGGAAAAGTAAGGGTGACCGTTATATATAACGGTAAGGAAACACCAAAACTAGACCTGTATGTATTGCAAGATGGAGGATCACCATTACTGGGACGTGAATGGATCCGGAAAATACAACTGGATTGGCATTCCATACAGGCACTGACTGTGGCTGACAAAAAGGATGACGACGTCACACCTGGGCGACTGTCAAAGATCCTAACTGACGCGAAAGAAGTGTTCCAGCAAGGACTCGGAACACTAAAAGGCATGACAGCGATGATTAAAATTGAAGAAAACGCAAGCCCAAAATTTTTTAAGGCCAGACCGGTACCTTATGCGATCCGCCCAGTTGTCGAAGCAGAGCTGGAGAGTCTGGAACGTTCAGGTGTACTGTCCAAGGTAGACTGGAGCGAGTGGGCTACACCCATCGTCCCTGTGATGAAAAAGTCGTTGAGCAGCACGCCTGGGGAACGAAGGAAGGTTCGCATCTGTGGGGACTTTAAGGTAACAGTGAACCCGGTCCTTCACACCGTACAATATCCACTTCCGCGGATTGAAGATATTTTCGCCTCGCTATCTGGAGGGAAACGCTTCACTAAGATTGATCTGGCCCAGGCGTATCTGCAAATGGAGGGAGAAGAAGCATCAAAAAAATACCTCACAATCAACACCCATAAAGGTCTCTACCAATACAACCGGCTGGTATTCGGGGTAGCATCAGCTCCGGCTATTTGGCAGAGGGCAATGGAACAAGTCCTGCAAGGGATCCCAGGGACCCAGTGTTATTTGGACGACATCCTGGTCACGGGCGAAAATGACAGTGACCACCTTGCCAACCTGGAGCAGGTGCTCACTAGATTGCAGGAATATGGGCTCCGAGCTAACCGCCCCAAATGCGAGTGTTTTAGAAAACAGATCTCGTATTGTGGCCACGTTATCGATAAAGAGGGGTTACATAAGTCCCCAGAGAAGATTGAGGCAGTAGTCAAGGCTCCAGCACCGGAAAATGTGTCACAACTGAGGTCGTTCCTCGGGCTGGTAAACTACTTCCATAAGTTCGTGCCAAATTTGTCTACAATACTACACCCACTGAACACCCTACTGCAAACTGGGGTGCCATGGAAGTGGAATGACGAATGTAGACGAGCTTTCCAGAAGAGCAAAACACTAATCACATCGAAAGAGGTATTGGCCCATTACAACCCAGCGTTACCAATTCGGTTGGCTTGTGATGCGTCACCCTACGGCATTGGAGCGGTGCTGTCGCACAAATTCTCGGACGGCTCGGAGAGGCCAATAGCCTTTGCGTCACGATCACTAACTTCAGCCGAGCGTAACTACGCCCAAATTGACAGGGAGGCACTCAGCCAAGTGTGGGGAGTGAAAAACTTCAATCACTATCTGCACGGGCAGAAATTCACCTTGCTGACTGATCACCAGCCTCTTGTCTCCATTTTTAATCCGAAGAAGGGCGTTCCGGTGATGACTGCGCAACGACTACAAAGATGGTCACTTTTTCTAGGGGCGCACCACTATGAGATTGAATATAAGGGCATGAAACAGCATGGAAATGCTGATGGGCTATCACGCCTGCCACTGCCTACTGCGGAGGAAGCACCAGCAGTGGATCCTGTCGAAATATTCCATTCAACTATAGTTGAATACCTACCGGTAACTAACGCTTGTATCGAAAAGGAAACCCGAAATGACCCGACACTGTCTCGGGGGTATATGATTTGACGGTGAAGGGATGGCCAGCATATGGCGACTCACTGTTGCCAGCATTCTCGACAAGGAGAGAACAGCTGTCAGTGTGCCGGGGGACCTTGATGTGTGGATCCCGAGTGGTAATTCCACCCAAGTTAAGGGAGAGAGTGCTCAATGCGCTTCATGAGGGTCATCTGGGAGGTGTAAAAATGAAAAGCCTAGCCAGGGCTTATGTGTGGTGGCCGGGAATCGATAAACAAATCGAGGACCTGACCAAGAGCTGCTCAGGATGCCAGAAAGTCCAAAATGTACCACCACAGGCCCCTCTACACCCATGGGAGTGGCCCTCATCTCCATGGCAACGGGTGCATATTGATTTTGCTGGTCCATTCATGGACTCAATGTTTTTAATAGCCATGGATGCGCACTCGAAATGGCCTGAGGTCATCAAAATGTCCTCCACCACCACGGAGAAAACTATTGCATTCCTATGGACCATTTTTGCCAGGAATGGCTTGCCAGAACAGATTTGCTCCGACAACGGACCACAGTTTGTGTCCGACGAGTTCCGGAGGTTCTTGAAAAAGAATGGGGTAAGGCATTACACATCCGCCCTGTATCATCCAGCCACAAATGGATTGGCTGAGAGGTTCGTACATGTAAAGTCTGCGCCTCAATAATACATGGACTTCGGGAGAACAATTAAACAGGTATTTTACTGAACAGAGGGTAACGTCAGACTGAAGTACAGAAGTACAGAAGCCTGCTGGGGCCTTTTATACAGGGGTGGTCACTGCCAGTACTGCAGTATAAAATCAGTTCTTCTCTTAAAGGTACATACACAACAATTCCTCCCCTTTTAGATAAACAGTACATAACATTCATTTAACAACTAAATAATAACTAATTACAATTACAATTTTCTCGGTACTACATACATCAACTGAAATAATCATTTATAAGTTCAGTCTTTGAGGAGGCTTTCTAATCCTGACTGGATATCGCCTTTCTCGAGTATCCTGTTCTTGCGGTGGAGTCGATTCTGGCTCATTGTCATTGGTTGGTTCGTCAGCTTCCAATACCACTGCTTCTGAGGTAGACGCAATCTGTACTTCGGGCTCATTACCAGGTGCACATGCTCGTGGTATAGGTTTGGCTTGTTCCTGTGACTCTAGAATCTGGTCAGCATTGCTCTCATCTTTGTGCTGGTTTCTTTTATGGAACTTGAATCTTTCTGCTATTAGCAGAGGTGTAGGGTTTAGGTGTTCCTGTAAGATATTAACAATCTCCTCAAAACTTTTCTCCATTGGTTTAGCTGGGGTAATTAAATTCCGCAATAAGCCGTACGTTCTCGCGCCCATCAAATTTAATAATACCGACGCCTTCTTTCCATTGGCCACCTCATTTGCCTTGCAGTACACTTCAATTCTTTCCACATACGTGGTCCAGTCTTCTACCTCGTTGTCGAAAGCAGTGATACTGCCACTTTTCGGCATCTTGGGTGATTTAAAATGGCACCTCCCGCGCTTTTTCTTCTTCCCCAATGGAATAAAATGGCACCTCCCACGTTTTTCCTTCTTCCCCAATGGAATAAAATGGCGCCTCCCGCGCTTTTCCTTCTTCCCCTTGCTGCCACGCTGCTCCTAGCGTTCTACAGGGTAATGGCGGCGACCCGCGGCTTCGGCGCGTCTCGCTTTTCCTTCCCCTCGTTTATTTTCTCTCCGCTGCACGGTTCTTGAGCACCGACCGCGCCCTGTGCACTCCACCCTCTCTCTCTCTCTTTCCTCCCGACGACGCTGCGCGGCCCCTTTTGCAGAGCCGCTCGATCGAGCTCGAGCCCGCCGCAGTCCGGAAGGGTCAGCGCACTACCTGCTACCAGCACGATTTGCTGGAACACCTTGACTGGGGAGCCAAGCTCAGCTCTCCACAGCCTCTCCCGCAATTCTCCGAACACCGATGGATCCTTGGGCGGGTGCCCGCGGTCGACGCCCGTTGCTCAGACTTCGACCTCCAAGAAACTTCTTCTCAGGGTGAGGTGATGCAGTACCGCAGGTGAGTTCGAAACTGCTCGTCGCCACTGTAAAGTCCGCGCCTCAATAATACATGGACTTCGGGAGAACAATTAAACAGGTATTTTACTGAACAGAGGGTACTCTTTTTGTTCGTACCAAAAAAAAACCAAATTGACTGTAAACAAAAGTTCAACTAAAACTTAACAAATCATATTAAAATTTGGTTATCCGGGTTGATGATGCACTCCAGTCCCCGCGGCGCCCACCGGTCGCGGAAATACTCAAGCGCACCGGCGGACACCGCATGCTCCATCTCCAGGGCCACCCGGGCGCGAACATGGCCGCGGAAGAGAGGCAGGCAATCCGGCTGGACGACCTCCTCGACCGCCCGCTGCCTGGACCAATTGATGGCTCTTTTAGCCAGGCCCAGGAGCAGGCCCACAAGGAGGTCCTCCAACCTGTCCGCTCCCCTCCGCACCGGGTGACCGTAGATCAAGAGCGTGGGACTGAAGTGCAACCAAAAATCGAGGAGCAGCCCCTTCAAGTAGTGAAAGAGGGGCTGCAACCTCTCACATTCCATATAAACATGAAACACGGACTCCTCCAGGCCGCAAAAAATGCAGGCGGCCTGGGAGTCCGTGAACCTACTTAAAACCTTATTGCACGGGACCACTCCATGCAACACCCTCCAGGCCAAGTCCCCGATGGAACAAGGGAGGACTCCCGCATAGAGAGCCCTCCATTGGGGATCTCCGCCACCGCCAGTCGGCAAGACGCCAAGCCAAGGCGTGTCCGGACGATAGACGAAGATGGCAAAGTGGAGAGTGTGCAGGAGCAGCCTGTACAGGAAACCCCTCCGCGCGGAATGAAAAGGCACGGAGGGTATTTCCTCGAGACGGCTCAAGTTGTGAGGCGTCGGTTCCCGAGGGGAGTTTCGGGGTCGGGCGCCGATGAGGAATTCCGTCCGAATGGGGGTAAGCTCGGACGGGATCGCCCCACGTGCTTGAGCCACCTCGATACACCTAGTGGAGTCGGGGCCCAGTGCCGCTTTCACCGATTCGATGGCTTCGACCGTGAGCCGGGCGTTGGCCCAGGACAGGCGCCGCGCCAGCTCCTCCGGCGCCATCCAGCCCGCTCCTCCGCCATCGAGCAGGTCCCCGACTCTGGTCACCTTGCCAGGCACAGCCCTGCCCTCCGCCAGCCGCCCGAACCCGCGTTCGTGGAGGTGCAGATTCCTGAGCAGCGGCTCCCGAAGGAGAGCCGCCGCTCCTGACGGGGGAGAGCTCCACCTGGAAGCGACGTAGTTCCAAACCCATAGCAGTTCCTGGTAGAAGACAGGCAGCTCCCGCAGGCCGCCACGCCTGCCGCCCACTTTCGCGAACAGGAGCTGCGTGTCGTAATTGAGGCCGTGCAGCTGGCGGAAGAAAAACGTCGCCAGCGCACACCATCTCGGAGGTTTCTCGACGTACAGGTATCTCTGCAGCGTCTGAAGACGGAAAGTCGCAGCCTGGGTGCGAAGGCACACCAGCGCCTGACCGCCCTCCCTAAGCGGGAGACACAGAACCGCGGCAGAGACCCAGTGCTTCTTTTTGTCCCAGAAGAAGTCGATGAACTTCTTCTGCATCTTGGCGACAAACGCAGGGGGAGGGATCAAAGTGACCAACCGGTACCACAACATGGCGGCCACCAGCTGGTTTATGACCAGTGCTCGACCCCTGTAGGACAACACTCGGAGCAGTCCTGTCCAGCGTCCTAGGCGAGCGGTGACTTTGGCCTCCAGCTCTTGCCAGTTCGCTGGCCAGGCGTCCTCGGCAGGGCTAAGGTAGACTCCCAAATAGAGGAGGTGCGTGGTGCTCCAGGCGAAAGGCCTGAACTCCTCCGGCAGGGAGTCTACCCGCCACTGACCCACCAGGAGTCCGGAACATTTCTCCCAGTTGATCTTGGCGGAGGATGCGTCCGAGTAAATCTGCTGGCATTCCCGCATCCTCCGCAAGTCAGCGGGATCCGTGACCGTGAGGAGCACGTCATCGGCGTAAGCCGAGAGGACCACCTCCACGCCCGGCCCTTGCAGAGCCAGTCCCGTCAACCTCTTCCGCAAGAGGCGCAGGAATGGCTCCACGCAAACGGCGTATAACTGACCGGACATGGGGCATCCCTGACGCACCCCCCTCCCGAAGCGAAGGGGCGCCGTCAAGGACCCGTTAACTTTAATCAGACACTCTGCGGCGGCGTACAAAAGTCGGATCCGGGCGACGAAATGCGTCCCAAACCCGAATGCGCGCAGAGTCCCGAAGAGATACTCGTGATCCACCCTGTCGAACGCCTTCTCCTGATCCAGGGAGAGGAAGGCGACCGACAGACCAGCCCTCTGGGAGTGGTGGACCAGGTCCCGGACCAGATGGATGTTATCGTGGATGGTCCGGCCCGGGACCGTGTAGGACTGGTCGGGGTGGATCATGTGGGCCAGCACGGTGCCAAGGCGAGCAGACATGGCCCTGGCAAAGATTTTATAGTCCATGCTGAGGAGGGAGATCGGGCGCCAGTTCTTAAGGAGGCAGAAATCGCCCTTCTTAGGCAGCAGGACAATGACCGCCCTGCGCCAAGAGAGGGGCATCGCCCCGGTCGCCAAACTTTCCCCCAGGACCCGCGCGTAGTCGCCCCCCAAGACGTCCCAGAACGTCCTGTGGAACTCCACGGTCAGCCCGTCCAACCCCGGGGACTTTCCCCTAGAGAGCTGGCGGAGGGCGCCGGTCAGCTCCGCCAGGCTTAGCGGAGCGTCCAGTTTTTCGGCGCCCTCCGGGCTGACCTTCGGCAGGTCCTCCCACAAAACTCTGCGTGCATCCTCGCTGGACGGATCCGGAGAGAAAAGAGCCCCGTAGTAGGCACGGGTCTCCGCGTTGATTCCCTCCGGATCCAAGACCAGAGATCCGTCGTCGGCCAGCAGCCCCAAGAGCTGCTTACGGACCCCCCATCTTTTTTCCAGCGAGTAGAAGAAGGGGGAGCCGCGGTCCAGGTCCCGCAGGAGCTGGATCCGCGACCTCACGTACGCGCCTCGGGACCCGACGAGCTGCAGGTCCTTCAGCGCGCCCTTCTTCTCTTCGTACACCTTCCGCAGGGCCGGGTCCTCGACGACCTGACCGAGACGGGACTCCAGGTCGAGCACCTCCTTCTCCAACCGCCCGACCCGGGCCTCCCGCCTCTTGGTCGACCCCTTCACGTACTCCTGACAGAAGAGACGGATGTGAGCCTTGCCCACATCCCACCATAGCCTCAAGGAGGGGAAGCCCCCCTGCTTCCTTCTCCAGTCGGCCCAGAATCGACGAAACGAATCCCGGAACCATGCGTCTTCCAGCAGCAGGTTGTTAAAATGCCAGTACGCGGACCCCCCCCGCGCACGCAGCGGAGCGAGCTCCGCCCATACCAGGTGGTGGTCCGTGCACGGCACCGGCCACATGGAAGCCGCCGGAACGCAGGAGACGTACGCCCGGGAAATGTAAAGGCGGTCGATTCTGGACCTTCCTCCCCCAGACCTCACGCTAGTGAAGGCGCTGGAGTCGGGGTGGAGATTTCGCCAGACGTCCACCAAGTCGAAGGACCCAACCAGGTCCCTCAACTTCTCCATCGCCGCCGGGCTTCGCGGGGGACCCGAACGGTCCCTCGCCTCGAGGGTGCAGTTAAAATCCCCCCCGAGGATGACGCACTCGCCCACGTCGATGGAGCCCAAAAAAGCGGACACTTCTTCGAAGAAGCGCACTTGCTGCGCACTGGTCTGAGGGGCATACACGTTCACTAGATGGAGCGGCACGCCCCCCAGGCGAACAGTGACCTGGAGCAAGCGGCCCGGCACGTGCTCCTTGACCCCCAAGATCTCCGGCTGAAAATGTGGGGCCAGCAAGATAGCCGCCCCGCTGGAATTGTTGGAGAGGTGACTCATGCTGACCCCTCCTTGCCACTCCAAGAGCCACGTGGCTTCATCTCCCGGAACGGTGTGGGTTTCTTGCAGGAAGCACACCGCATACTTCCCGTCCCGAAGGACCGAGAAGTTATTGAATCTGCGGTGCGCCTCCCTGCTGCCGTTGATGTTGAGGCTGGCTATGGTTATCTTCATGTCAGAAGCATAGTGCAACCTCTACCTACACCTAACGGGGGGAGGAAACGCAGCCGCTGGTCAGCCGCCACTTCCTCAGCAGCCCAGTGAGAAACGTTGTGAGCCGACACAGCTCGAGCGGGTTCACACCCTCGTCCGCGCCCATGATCTTAACGGCGGCGCGGACGGATACGATGAGCAGCGCCAGCTCCGACCACCTGTCGAGGGCCAGCCGGACCTTATTGCGCTGACCCAGGCACATGGCCATAAAATCCCGGAGTTCCCTTACGGGAATGAGGGGAGACTCGGCAAGGGGCACGAGGTCATCCATCGCCTCGTCGGCGCTGGAGTCCGAATCGTCCTCCGTGCCCATCACCGAGTCCCCATCCTCCTCCAGGGGGTCGTCACCAGCGGCCGACCCGTCCGCCGCGCAGTGCGAAGCGAACGGCTCGGCCGCGCCAGCCAGCCCTGCCTCTGCCCGGATCCCACCCCCAGGATCGGCGGCAGAGGATTTCTCCCTGGGCTCCTCTAGGGGTGCTGGGCCAGAAGACGGCGGCGGTTCAGAGCTCCCCTCCACCTCAGATGCCGGAACGAACGGAGAAACCGGGGAGAGAACAATTCCCAGCTCCTGCAGTACGACCGGCACCAGAGACGCAGCCAGGGGGCCATCCTCCTCCCCGCCACCAACCTCCGACCCAGCGGATGGGGGGTTTTGGATTAAAAGCTCTACCAGGACGAGCATCCCCTGGGAGATGTCCGGGTCGCATTGGGCGAGCTCATTATCCTCGAGCTCGCCCGACCCGGGCCCCAGGCCGCCCGACCCGGCGAGGGGTAACGGCACCGATAGAAGGTCAATTTCAATTACCGCCGCGGGTTGTTCTGCGACCCCCCCCCACGGGCAGGGTCTCGTCCCCATCCCCGGGAGGCACGCGTCGGACAGACACATCTGCCTCAGCCTCCCGAGGGACAGGCGACCCCTGCCGATTGCTGGTGATGACGACAGCGGGGGGGGGGGGCGCAGTACCCGCGGCGGACGACGACCCCCCCTGCTCGGAGGGACCTTCCTCCTCCCGGTCCTCCTCCTCTTCCAGGGGGTCGCGCCTTCTTTTTAGCACAGAGGGAGCGAGGGAGACCTCCATGACTGCAGAGGTCTCCTCCTCAGCTCCCTCCGGCGGAGCAGGTTTGTTGGGCTCCTCGGGCCCGAGCCCGGCCGCAGGTAATGGCGTTTCCGCTACGGCGGTTGCGGCCACAGGCTCGGGCACGAGGCCCCTCCCGCTCGCGTCTGCCCCGATTAACTCCGCGAGGAGCGCGGGTGTAAGGGGCTCGAGGGGCAAGGGCTGGCCATCCACAGGGGGACCCGCCCTAAGGTGTTTACTTTTCCGCTGCGTCTTCTTTCTGGCCGGACACGCTCCCTCCCCCCCGCCGGAGGCCTTGGTGGCATCAGCCCCCGACGTCGACCGCGCATCAGACGTTCCCGATGCGCGGGCAGATCCGGGGGGAGGAGCGTCGGCAGCGCCAGCCTCGGCCGCACGTGATGATCCGGCAGCCTTGGAGGCGGGGCAGTTTTTCCGGATGTGCCCCACCTCCTTGCAGGCGTGGCACCGCACACCGTCCGATGTCCAGAAGACGCGATATGCAGTCCCCTCGTGGTGGACGACGAATGCCCCATCAGTGTCCTCCTCCCGCGCCAGCTGGATGAACAGCTGGCGCCGGAAGGAGAAGACGTGGCGAAGGCTGGCCTCCCGGAAGCCAAGCGGGATGGGTGTGATCCCCGACCTCACCTCCCCAAGTTGACGTTGATGGGGAAGGAGGAGCTCACCAGGAACATAGGGCGGGACGTTCGAAATAACCACCCTCTGTGTGGTGGCCTCAAGGGGGTCCACCGGCAGGAAGGTCCCGCCCACGGTGAGCCCCTTGGTGACAGCCAGGGACACCGCCCGCTCCGACCCCGGGAAGAACACAGCCTTCCCATACATTTTTGAGGCCGCGACGATGGCTGAGGGGCCGACAACCCCAGCCATGGCTTTAACGCAGGCCTCAATGGTCATAGTGGGGTCATACTTGGGCTTAAAAATCAGTTCTACGGGAAACTTCAAACTGGCTGTGATTGAACTGAAAGAGAAAGCAAGAAGGGCTTTGTATGCCATTAAAAAATCAATCCAAATAGAAATCCCAATTAGCATTTGGCTAAAAATTTTCAAATCAGTAATTGAACCAATTGCACTCTTTGGCAGTGAGGTATGGAGACCGCTAACACAACAAGAATTTGCAAAATGGGACAAACACCCAATTGAGATCCTACATGCAGAATTCTGTAAAAGTATCCTCCGGACTCAAAAGAAAACAGTAAACAATGCATGCAGGGCGGAACTAGGCCAATATCCATTAATAATCACTATCCAAAAAAGAGCCACCAAATTTTGGAATCACCTACAAATGAGCAACCCCCAATACTATCACTACGACGCCCTGAAATGCCAAGAGCTGACCATAAAGAAGAATACCCTCAGTCAACTAGTCCTGGGACTCAGTGAAGTAACTACTAACACTACTAACAATAACCAGCCCCAGGACAGTGACAGCGTAACACAAAGAATTCGACCCAACACAATCGTCGCTAAGCAAAAGGAAAAATATCTGACATATTGGGCAGAAACAACAAAAACCCAAAGCAAACTCAATTGCTACTTGGCCCTAAACAGACAATACAACATAGCTGATTACCTGACCATGGTAAAGGACAGCAAACTGAGAAAAATCCTGACAATGTACAGACTTAGTGAACATAGCCTGGCGATCGAAAAAGGTAGACACAGGCAGACCCGGCTACCAAGGGAGGACAGGATATGCTCTCACTGCAGCCAGGGAATGGTGGAGACAGAGATGCACTTCCTCACAGCTTGTAGAAAATATCAGGGCATAAGGGAGAATTTCTACCCAAAATTTACAAAAATATGCCCGGAATTCAGAAAATTGAATGACGACCAAAAACTCCCATACCTACTAGGGGAAGAGAGAAGTTGCATAACACTGGCGGCACTCTATGTTACAGCTTGCCATAAACAGAGGGACAACCACTAAAGATAAGATAAGAGTATATATAAATTATATGAAAGTATATTTATACACTCAGGGATATATCTGTTTATACACTGTATGGATAGATCTGTATTTTTGTGAACAAACATGAATGTTTTCCGATGCTTTGGCAACATAAGATGTAACTTGTCATGCCAATAAAGCGATTTGAATTTGAATTTGAATTTGAATTTGAGTGTAGCTCTTCACCCCAAGCTTTTTTGTTATTAGTCTGAATGGTGACGGGGCAGCAGAAGCAGTGGGAGCAGCTGTGGCTGTGGCTGCCACTCCCGCATACGTCTTGGCTGGACCCGTCACTGGCGAAGATGCAGTCGCCATTCTGGGGTGTTTTCTAAAAAAGGGCTACACTCACCCCAAGTCACAGGCCTGAAGGTGTTAATGTGGCCTCAGGTATTTTTTTGGTCCTCAATTGAGCAGAGGGAGCTGTTTAAATTGAAGGCACACCTCTCCCCCTTATTGATTGAAATTGGGAGAGGGGCCTTCTCCCCTCTGCTCAATAGGCAATTAATAATTAAAGATGAAATGAGGTGCCTCAGAGAGAAAGGCAGAGAAAGACAAAGAGAGAGAGAGAGGGGGGGGTGGGAAGGAGGGAGGCCGCAAAGGCAGGGTCGCCACTCAGGATGGTGGGTGGGTGGGTGTCGGCAGGGGTGCACTCTCCGATGAAAAATTAAAGTCTTTGAAGGTGGTCTTCTAGCAGGGGGAGAAGATATCTTCACCTGGGAAAGCTGGAGACGCCCCAGGCTCAGTCCCACACCAGGTCTTAACGATATACAATTGGGCTGATCACCTAGGCAGCTCCAGCTATCCCAGGTCAAGCAATAGGAAGGGGTGCTTAATTAGTGGTGTGTGTGGCCTAGTGTTTTACAAGAGCCACACACACACACACCCCTTGATGATCCGGCCCTTTTTTCTTCTTTTCTCCCCCCACCTAAAATACAAAGTCTTTGGGAGAGTGCACCAAATAACACCCACCTGAAAGATGCTGTTGTTCTTCCCTCCTTCCAAACAGTTGGTAGTTGTTGGTTGTTTCTCTCCCCTCTCTCCTGGAATGGAGGCCAATTTGGGGAGGCAGTAATGGGAAAGGCCTCTCCCCTGGTTGGTGTTGTTGCTGGCCTCCCTTCTCCTTCTCCTCCTCTGTCCTCTCTCTCCAGGCACCTCAGTTGCTGTGATGATGGTGGAGGTGGAGGTGGTGGTGGTCTAACGATATCCTCCTCTTCCTGGTCAGGAGACCACCACTTTACACTCTCCACTCTCCTGGTTTGTCTGCTCCTTCTCCTCCTGCTGACTGAGGCAGCTGCACAGGCAGGAAATGCTGGAACAGAGGGTAACGTCAGACTGAAGTACAGAAGCCTGCTAGGACCTTTTATACAGGGGTGGTCAGTGCCGGTACTGCAGTATAAAATCGGTTCTTCTCTTAAAGGTACATACACAACAGTACAAACCTTTAAGAAGGCAATAAAGACTATGTACAATGACAACATTCCGCTGCAGCACAAGGTGGACAATTTCCTGTTCGCCTACCGGAATGCGACACATGCAGTCACCAACCAGGCCCCAGCCATGATGTTCTTTAACCGAAGGTTAAGGTCTCGCCTGGATTTGCTCAGACCAAACGTATGAAGAGATGTTGAGAGTAAGCAATTCCAGCACATCCATGAGAAGCCAACAAGGAGCTTCAATGTAGGGCAACCAGTCTTGGCCCGTGACTACCGAACAGAAAAATGGCAGCCAGGAACGATATGCACACGGCAGGGCCCAATAATGTACACAGTGGACGTTGGGGAGAGCATCGTGAGACGCCATGCTGACCAGATCCTAGAGTCACAGGAACAAGTCAACCCCATGCCTCGCCCATACGTACCTGGTGATGAACCCGACGTACAGGTAGCATCTACCCCAGAAACAGTCGCATCGGAAGCTGATGAACCAACCGACGACAGGGGGCCAGAATCGCCTCCGCACCAAGAGCAAGACACTCGGGAAAGGCGCTATCCAGAAAGGATCAGGAAGCCTCCCCAAAGATTGAATTTATAAATAGACTATTTTCAGCTAATGTTGCATGTTAAAAGTGTTAATTGTAATTAGTTTGATATTTAATTGTTAAATGAGTGTTATGGTACTGTTAATCTAAAAGGGGAGGAATTGTAATGTATGTACCTTTAAGGGGGGAACTATTTTCTACAGCTCATGTATACTGTAGTACCAGCAGTGACCACACCTGTATATAACGCTGAGTAGTAATCTGTTGTTTCAGTTGCAGTTTGAACCACATTGAGTAAACACCTGTTGTACCGTTCTCTGCAGTCCTTTTCTTATTATTACATGGACGTAACACATCTCTCTAGTCCTCTAAATCTCACATTGAAGCCCATCTCTCTAGTACTCTAAATCTGCTATTGAAACCCATCTCTCTAGTACTCTAAATCTGATATGAAAGCCCATCTCTCTAGTACTCTAAATCTGTTATTGAAGCCCATCTCTCTAGTGCTCTGCGGCCTTGGGTGGTAGAGCAAAATGAGCGGTATGGCTTTGGTGGCCCGTTACACACCCGCCAACAACAATAACCTGCGTTCATATAGCACATTTAACGTAGTAAAACATCCCAAGGCGTTTCATAGGAGCGTGATCAAACAAAATTTGATACACCGATCCATATAAGGAGATATCAGGACAGCTGACCAAAAGCTTAGTTAAAGAGGTAGGTTTTAAAGAGGTAGGTTTTAAGGAGTGTCGTAAAGGAGGAGAGAGAGGTAGAGAGGCAGAGAGGATTAGGGAGGGAATCCAGAGCTTAGGGCTGAGGCAGCTGAAGGCACGGCCGCCAATGGTGGAGCGATTAAAATCGGGGATGTGCAAGAGATCAGAATTGGAGAAGCGCAGAGATCTCAAAGACTTGTAGGGCTGGAGGAGGCTACAGAGATAGGGAGGGGCTAGGCCATGGAGGAATTTGAAAACATCATTGAGAATTTTTTAATTGAGGCGTTTCCAGGCCGCGAGCTAATGTAGGTCAGCGAGTACGGGGTGATGTATGAATGGGACATGGAGCGAGTTAGGATGTAGGTCAGCGAGTACAAGGGTGATGTATGATTGGGACTTGGTGCGAGTTAGGATGTAGGTCAGCGAGTACAGGGTTGATGTATGACTGGGACATGGAGCGAATTAGGATGTAGGTCAGCGAGTACAGGGGTGATGTATGAACGGGACATGGAGCGAGTTAGGATGTAGGTCTGCGAGTACAGGAGTGATGTATGAATGGGACATGGTGCGAGTTAGGATGTAGGTCAGCGAGTACAGGGGTGATGTATGAATGGGACATGGAGCGAGTTAGGATGTAGGTCTGCGAGTACAGGGGTGATGTATGAATGGTACATGGTGCGAGTTAGGATGTCGGTCAGCGAGTACAGGGGTGATGTATGGCTGGGACATGGAGCGAGTTAGGATGTAGGTCTGCGAGTACAGGAGTGATGTATGAATGGGACTTGGTGCGAGTTAGGATGTAGGTCAGCGAGTACAGGGGTGATGTATGAATGGTACATGGTGCGAGTTAGGATGTCGGTCAGCGAGTACAGGGGTGATGTATGACTGGGACATGGAGCGAGTTAGGATGTAGGTCAGCGAGTACAGGAGTGATGTATGAATGGGACATGGTGCGAGTTAGGATGTAGGTCAGCGAGTACAGGGGTGATGTATGAATGGGACATGGAGCGAGTTAGGATGTCGGTCAGCGAGTACAGGGGTGATGTATGGCTGGGACATGGAGCGAGTTAGGATGTAGGTCTGCGAGTACAGGAGTGATGTATGAATGGGACTTGGTGCGAGTTAGGATGTAGGTCAGCGAGTACAGGGGTGATGTATGAATGGTACATGGTGCGAGTTAGGATGTCGGTCAGCGAGTACAGGGGTGATGTATGACTGGGACATGGTGCGAGTTAGGATGTAGGTCAGCGAGTACAGGGGTGATGTATGAATGGGACATGGAGCGAGTTAGGATGTAGGTCTGCGAGTACAGGAGTGATGTATGAATGGGACTTGGTGCGAGTTAGGATGTAGGTCAGCGAGTACAGGGGTGATGTATGAATGGTACATGGTGCGAGTTAGGATGTCGGTCAGCGAGTACAGGGGTGATGTATGGATGGGACATGGTGCGAGTTAGGATGTCGGTCAGCGAGTACAGGGGTGATGTATGGATGGGACATGGTGCGAGTTAGGTTGCGGGCAGCAGAGTTTTGAGTGAGCTGAAGCTTATGTAGGTTGGAAGATGGGAGGCCGGCCAGGATAACACTGGAATGGTCGAGTCTAGAGTTAACGAAGGCATGGAGGAGAGTTCCAGCAGCAGATGAGCTGAATCGGGGCGGAGTCAGGCGAAGTTGCGGAGGTGGAAGTAGGTGGTCTTGATGATGGAGTGGATATGTGATCGGAAGTTCATCTCGGAGTCAAATATGACACCAAGGTTGCGAACGGCCTTAGACAGTTGTCAGGGAGAGGAATGGAGTCGATGGCGAGGGAAAGGAGTTTGTGGCAGGGACTTGTAGGGTTCTCAAAATTCCCACATTCCCCAAAGTTATGGATAAAGGGACCCTGTATTGGACAAGTTATGAAAAAGACAGGGTACCCAAAATGGCTTCTGCAACCTCGTAACCAAAAGGACAGGATTTTAAAAGAAAGGCTCTGCAAGCAGGCAGACACCTTTTTTTTTCAAGCCTGGAACAAAATTTAAAATGCATAGACCTGTGAATAGACTCTGTGGGGCCAGACAGTGCAAACACAGAATATGCATTCCATTCACCTTGAAACAGATCAGGATAGAATGGGCCGCAATCAAGGCCATCAGGTTTCTGCATATTTAATCGGTAACAGCTCACAGAAGCCATCAAGTCAGGAAAACCCGATTAAGTTTCATACATAACCAACAGCCAGGACATTGAAACCATTAAAACACAGAGACAGCCATTTCAGGAGTCGTTAAAGTAAATGGCTGTAATCAGTTTAAACGAGCCCGCCAAAAGTTAGACAAAGGACTGACCTGATTTGGCGCGCAGATAAGGAATGAAGAATCGGGTATAATTGTAGGCCCATCGGTAGTGATCGGTCTCTTATCGCTTAGCTCTCTTGCTCTGGCCTCTTATCGTTTGGCTTTTGGTCTGCTGCCTCTCGTTCTCGTGCCCTGGCCTCGTGGCGGGCTCTCTTCTCGCTCCCCGCGCCGCTCAACACCAAGGATGCCCATTACTACACCGAGGGCCCAACGCAGGAGGAGAACGAGACCTGAGTTTGAAACCACACAGGACACACAGGCCACAAACAGGCAGACGAGACGAGACGAGACGAAGAATACGGTAAACCGATAAGAGCAGAGAAGGGCAGCGAAAGACGCGTTGGGGAACAAAGGCCTAGTTACAAGCTGGCGTTTTGTGAATAAGTTGGCGTTACATGCATGGACAGTAAAATCCCAATTTGAGAATAAGCTGGTATTCGAAGAATGGGTAGCAAAATCTAGACAAACGACCTAGTTATAAGCTGGCGTTTGTCACATGGATAGTAATAGCCCAGTTGAAGAATAAGCTGGTGTTCCAAGCTTGGGTAGGAAAATCATTAGACGGTAAAGACCGCCAACCGACCCCCGACCACAGCAATACCGTCAGCGACCGCCCGAAGGAGAAGAAGGCCCATCGCGACGAAGTACTCGACGAAGACGTTAATGGAGAAAAAGGGAGGGTGCCTTTGCACAAACAACTTCAGCGCCGTGCCCTGTGACCACGTGGTGATGGGATACCCCAAAGGACAAACCCCACCATCTAAAGCGACAGGTTTTGAATTGGTGAGCATGAATTCCTGGCCCCTCATAGCTTAATCTAGTTAGGTATAGGGGGTGGGATTAAGGATAAGGGGATTTTTAATGTATTTGTTTCCCTCGATGTGCCGTGTGTTCCCCATTCCCATATGAGTGTATTTACTGTTTTATGCCTGTAACTATACCAGTAATTCTCAGTAGTATTGTGTTTTATTCAGCCTTTTAATAAAATGTGGTTTTCTTGCACCAAACCACTTGTCTACTTGATTTTCTGTATCGCCGCCTGTACCTAAGTCCGGTGTCCAGAACCCAGGGGGTGTGGAGCGATTCGAACCGCTCAGAGACAGTCAGGGGCAGAGCTGACTGGGCACACACACTGACAAAACCCCCTACAGACTGAAGGCAGTGGCTTCGGCCTTCCCAATATTTACTTGGAGGAACTTTCTGCTAGTAGTTGATATTGTTGTTATACGCTCTCTGGGAACTCAAGATTGATTAATGTACCCTTGCATTTTAACTGTTTGTCTACCAAAGCATATTCAAGCTAATCCTTCAATGATCCACAGACACTACTTATCCTATTTTTAATGCAGTTTCAACTTTGAAAATAGAAGAAAGAACTTGCATTTATATAATACCTTTCATGACCTCAGGATGTCCCAAAGTGCTTCCCAGCTATTGAAATATTTTTGAAGTGTACTGACCATTGCAATGTAGGGAAACATGGCAATCAATCTGCACACAGCTAGGGCAGACATGAGATAAATGATGAGCTAATCTCATTTTGGTTGATGGTTAAATGCTTGCTAGGACATCGGAAGAACTTCCCTGCTCTTCCTCCAATAGTGTCACAGGACCTTTCATGTTCACCTGAGAGGGTGTACAGGGCCTGGGTTTCACATCTCATCCGAGCGACAGCACCTCTGACAATGCAGCGCTCCATCATTACTGTACTGGATTATGTACTTAAATCTCCGGAGTAAGGACTGAACCCATGACCTGCTGATCTAGGGATGAGAGAACTACCACTGACCACTGAGCAAAGGCTCAGACTTAAATAAGTTTTGATGAGCCTTCCCCTTAACCACCTTCTTTCTAGACTCAGGCTTACAATGAATTACAATGAATGCACAGCACAGAAACAGGCCATTCGGCCCAACTGGTCCATGTTGGTGTTTCTGCTCCACACGAGCCACACCCCACCCTACTTCATCTCACCCTATCAGCATATCCTTCTCGGAGAGGGAAGCAGGTATAAGAATTGACCGCTGTATGGTACTTTTTCAGCTTGGAAACTGGCCAATATTCCTCCACATCTCATCTGAGAGACAGCACCTCTGACAATGCAGCACGTTTTTACAAATACTGAACAGAAGGAAATCTACCCCCCGCCTCCCTTGTGTCCAACCTGTGCCTTTGCCAAATTAAAGTCAGCCATCAGAACAAGCTAACACGAGAAGTGAACACCTTTTCCTAAAATGTGAGGATTACGGACAATGGCCCAGAAATTTAGGTCAGAGACTTCCCGCAGGTGCAAGCCCCCGACCTGCACTTACCTAGCGCGCCGGCCGTTGAGCTGTGGGCCCGCGTGGGATTCCAATCCTGGGCCTGCTCCAGCTGCCGGCGCGCAGTGCTTGCGTATCCCAGGGGTGCAGTTAGTTCGATGCGTCCCCTGGGATCACGTGGGCCATGGAGAGCCAATAGTAACAGGGAAATGCCCATTCATAAAATTGACAGGAAGAGCTGTCTAAACCATAAATACCATAAGCCCCAAAACATCACTAAAACTTCAAATAATTTTTTTTTTAAAGTCATATTTTAAAAATAACTATAAATTATATTAAATGATTATTTTAAACAATAATTTAAATTTTTGAAAAAATAATTACATTTTCTAACGGGGCTAAAAATAAACTTACCTTTCTTTAACGTATTTAAAAATAATAAACCTGTGGAAAAAATGTTTTAATTTTAATTAATTCACCACTTACCTTGTTAAAAGCAGGCCTTGCGACTGCTTCTTAAAAGTGTAACTGCTGGAGACTTACCCTCCCGGAAAAACCTGGAAAAAAAACGTAAGTTCGATGCGCACGCGCTGCCTCTCCGGCGTACACGTTCTACCTCTGAACCCCTTCTTTCAAGGGAACGGAAGTTCCGGTTTCCCGCGCATGCGCAGTGCATGCACGAAACCGGCACTTCCATTGGGCCTACGGGTGAGTACCCAGCGCGTACTCACCCGTGGGGACCCAAATTTCTGGGCCACTTAATAACTTATCTTTCATCTTCATATAGCATTTGTTGGTCACTGTGAGGACTGACTGGAAGGTAATGATGAAGGGTGGAAGGAATGGTACATTGGTAACTTGCCAATTCAGTCACTTGCATTCAGCGGAGCCTGGGGCACCAGTTGGTGTCATGCACATAATTATACTGTCCAGTAGGAATATTTCAAAGGAGAAGAGTAAGGTTACAAGCAAGTGCTGGAAAAACCCTACTGCGCCTCGCGCTCCTCTACCCAGAACCCTCCATTACTCCAGCAACATTCTGAAATGTAAAGGATAACTCCGGCTCCCATTCTCCACCAGCAGCCGGCTTCTTAAACTCGTCAGACCAAATCTCCCCTCAGCCGACCCGAGCGCTGAACCTCCCACTCTCTCAGTGTGCCCGCTTCCTCCTGCCACCCACTCTGCCAGCGTCCTCGTTAATGCCACGTAGCCAGCTGGGCAAAACTGCCCTGACTCACCCAGAGATGCTGCAGTCGGCAGCTCAGCCCTCAAGGCCCACAAATGCACAAGGTCACCCACCACGGCCATCTGGAGTGTCCTCAACAGAAGCTCAGCAGCCTTCCACCTCCCAAGCTGTAGCCACTGGGGAAACAATCTACAGGAGCACTAGGATAGGGAATGGAACAGGCAAGACACGCACTAAGGGCTGGCACAAGGGTGAGTCCTAATTATTTCTGTTAACTGTTAGATAGAGATGGAATTGGATTGTTAGATGAATGTATTTTTTGTTCTGGATTTTGTTGTGTATGTGCCTTTAAGAGAATAACTGATTCTATACTGCAGTACCGGCAGTGACCACCCCTGTATATAAAGCCATAGCAGGCTTCTGTATTTCAGTCTTAAGTTAGTACCCTCTGTTCAGCTGCAAGCACGAGCAGAGGGAGCAGCCAGACTTTGGAGAGTGGATTAAAGTGGTGGTCCCCTGACCAGGAAGAGGAGGAGAACGTTGGACCACCACCACCACCAACTCCACCATCATTACATCAACTGAGGTGCCTGGAGAGAGAGGACAGAGGAGGAGAAGGAGAAAGGAGGCCTACATCAACATCAACCAGGGGAGAGGCCTTTTCTATCACTGCCTCCCCAAATTGGCCTCCACTTCAGGAGAGGGAGAGAGGGGAGAGAAACCAACTGCTTGAAAGGAGGGAAGAAAACTTCATCCGGAACATCTACAGGTGGGTGTTATTTGGGGCACTCTCCCAAGACTTTGTATTTTAGGTGGGGGGAGAAAAGAAGAAGCAAGGCCGGATCATCAAGGGGTGTAGTGTGTGTGTGTGTGGCTCTTGTTAAAAGCTAGGCCACACACACCACTAATTAGCATCCCTTCTATTGCCTGCCCTGGGAGAGCTTGGAGCTGCCCAAGGTGAAGTCCTTAATTTAATTTAATTACATCGTTAAGACCTGTTGCAGGACTGAGCCTGGGCTTCTCCAGCTTTTCCAGGTGAAGACGTCTTCTCCCCCTGCCAGAAGACCACCACCACCAAAGACTTTTTCCATCGGAGAGTGCAACCCTGCCACCACCCACCCACCATCCTGAGTGGCAACACTGCCCTTTGCGGCCTCCCTCCTTCCCACCCCCCCACCTCTCTCTCTCTCTTTGTCTCTCTCTGCCTGTCTTTCTAAGGCACCTTAGTTTCATCTATTTTTATTAATTGCCAATTGAGCAGAGGGGAGAGGGCCCCTCTCCCAATTTAAATCAATAAGGAGAGAGGTGTGTCCTCATTTTAATCAGCTCCCTCTGCTCAATAGAGGACAAAATATATATATATACACCGAGGCCATTAACACCTTCAGGCCTGTGACTTGGGGTGAGTGTAGCCCTTAAAAAAAGCACCCCAGAATGGCGACTGCATCTTCGCCGGTGGCGGGGCCAGCCGGGACCTATGCGAGAGTGGTAGCCACAGCCACTCCCGCTGTTCCTGCTGCCCTGTCACCTTTTCGATTAATAACAAAAAAGCTTGGGGTGAAGAGCTACACTCACCCCACTATGACCATCGAGGCCTGCGTCAAGGCCATGGCTGGGGTTGTCGGCCCCTCAGCCATCGTCGCGGCCTCGAAAATGTATGGGAAGGCTGTGTTCTTCCTGGGGTCGGAGCGGGCGGTGTCCCTGGCTGTCGCCAAGGGGCTCACCGTGGGCGGGACCTTCCTGCCGGTGGATCCTCTCGAGGCCACCGCGCAGAGGATCATTATTTCCAACGTCCCGCCCTATGTTCCTGGTGAGCTCCTCCTTCCCCATTTGCGACAACTTGGGGAGGTGAGGTCGGGGATCACACCCATCCCGCTCGGCTTCCGGGAGGCCAGCCTTCGCCACGTCTTCTCCTTCCGGCGCCAGCTGTTTATCCAGCTGGCGCGGGAGGAGGACACTGACGGGGCGTTCATCGTCCTCCACGAGGGGACCGCCTACCGCGCCTTTTGGACGTCGGACGGTGTGAGGTGCCATGCCTGCAGGGAGGTGGGGCACATCAGGAGGAACTGCCCTGCCTCCAAGGCCGCCGGATCATCTCGTGCGGCCGAGGCTGGCGCCGCTGCCGCCGCCCTTCCCCCCGGATCTGCCCGCGCGTCAAGTACGTCTGATGCGCAGTTGACGTCGGGGGCCGATGCCACCAAGGCCTCCGGCGGGGGGGAGGGAGCGTGTCCGGCCGGAAAGAAGGCGCGGGGAAAAAAGAAGCACCTTAGGGCGGGTCCCCCCGTGGATGGCGAGCCCTTGCCCCTTGAGCCCCTTACACCCGCGCTCCTCGCGGAGTTGATCAGGGCAGATGTGAGCGGGAGGGGCCTCGTGCCCGAGCCTGTGGCCGCAACCGCCGCAGCGGTAATGCCAATACCTGCGGCCGGGCTCGGGCCCGAGGAACCCGACAAACCTGCTCCACCGGAGGGAGTCGAGGAGGAGGCCTTTGCAGACATGGAGGTCTCCCTCGCTCCCTCCGTGCTAAAAAGAAGGCGCGACCCCCTGGATGAGGAGGAGGACCGGGAGGAGGAAGGTCCCTCCGAGCAGGGGGAGTCGTCGCCCGCCGCGGGTACTACGCCCCCCCCCCCCCAGCGCTGTCGTCATCACCAGCGATCGGCAGGGGTCGCCTGTCCCTCGGGAGGCTGAGGCAGATGTGTCTGTCCAGCACGTGCCTCCCGGGGATGGGGATGAGACCCTGCCCGTGGGGGGGGTTGCGGAACAACCCGCGGCAGTAATTGAAATTGACCTTTTATCGGTGCCGTTACCCCTCGCCGGGTCGGGCAGCCTGGGGGCTGGGTCGGGCGAGCTCGAGGATAATGAGCTCGCCCAATGCGACCCGGACGTCTCCCAGGGGATGCTCGTCCTGGTAGAGCTTTTAATTCAAAACCCCCCGTCCGCTGGGTCGGAGGTTGGTGGCGGGGAGGAGGATGGCCCCCTGGCTGCGTCTCTGGTGCCGGACGTACTGGAGGAGCTGGAAATTGTTCTCTCCCCGGTTTCTCCGGTCGTTCCGGCGTCTGAGGCGGAGGGGAGCTCTGAACCGCCGCCGTCTTCTGGCCCGGCACCCCTAGAGGAGCCCAGGGAGAAAGCCTCTGCCGCCAATCCTGGGGGTGGGATCCGGGCGGAGGCGGGGCTGGCTGGCGCGGCCGAGTCGTTCGCTTCGCACTGCGCGGTGGACGGGTCGGCCGCTGGTGACGACCCCCTGGAGGAGGATGGGGACTCGGTGATGGGCACGGAGGACGATTCGGACTCCAGCGCCGACGTGGCGATGGATGACCTCGTGCCCCTTGCCGAGTCTCCCCTCATTTCCGTAAGGGAACTCCGGGATTTTATGGCCACGTGCCTGGGTCAGCGCAATAAGGTCCGGCTGGCCCTCGACAGGTGGTCGGAGCTGGCGCTGCTCATCGATTCCGTCCGCGCCGCCGTTAAGATCATGGGCGCGGACGAGGGTGTGAACCCGCTCGAGCTGCGTCGGCTCACAACGTTTCTCACTGGGCTGCTGAGGAAGTGGCGGCTGACCAGCGGCTGCGCTTCCTCCCCCCGTTAGGTGTAGGTAGCGGTTGCACTATGCTTCTGACATGAAGATAACCATAGCCAGCCTCAACATCAACGGCAGCAGGGAGGCGCGCCGCAGATTCAATAACTTCTCGGTCCTTCGGGACGGGAAGTATGCGGTGTGCTTCCTGCAAGAAACCCACACCGTTCCGGGAGACGAAGCCACATGGCTCCTGGAGTGGCAAGGAGAGGTCAGCATGAGTCACCTCTCCAACAATTCCAGCGGGGTGGCTATCTTGCTGGCCCCGCATTTTCAGCCGGAGATCTTGGGGGTCAAGGAGCACGTGCCGGGCCGCTTGTTCCAGGTCACTGTTCGCCTGGGGGGCGTGCCGCTCCATCTAGTGAACGTGTACGCCCCTCAGACCAGTGCGCAGCAAGTGCGCTTCTTCGAAGAAGTGTCCGCTCTCTTGGGCTCCATCGACGTGGGCGAGTGCGTCATCCTCGGGGGGGATTTTAACTGCACCCTCGAGGCGAGGGACCGTTCGGGTCCCCCGCGAAGCCCGGCGGCGATGGAGAAGTTGAGGGACCTGGTTGGGTCCTTCGACTTGGTGGACGTCTGGAGAAATCTCCACCCCGACTCCAGCGCCTTCACTAGCGTGAGGTCTGGGGGAGGAAGGTCCAGAATCGACCGCCTCTACATTTCCCGGGCGTACGTCTCCTGCGTTCCGGCAGCTTCCATGCGGCCGGTGCCGTGCACGGACCACCACCTGGTGTGGGCGGAGCTCGCTCCGCTGCACGCGCGGGGGGGGTCCGTGTACTGGCATTTTAACAACCTGCTGCTGGAGGACGCACGGTTCCGGGATTCGTTTCGTCGATTCTGGGCCGACTGGAGAAGGAAGCGGGGGGCTTCCCCTCCTTGAGGCTATGGTGGGATGTGGGCAAGGCTCACATCCGTCTCTTCTGTCAGGAGTACGCGAAGGGGTCGACCAAGAGGCGGGAGGCCCGGGTCGGGCGGTTGGAGAAGGAGGTGCTCGACCTGGAGTCCCGTCTCGGTCAGGTCGTCGAGGACCCGGCCCTGCGGAAGGTGTACGAAGAGAAGAAGGGCGCGCTGAAGGACCTGCAGCTCATCGGGTCCCGAGGCGCGTACATGAGGTCGCGGATCCAGCTCCTGCGGGACCTGGACCGCGGCTCCCCCTTCTTCTACTCGCTGGAAAAAAGACGGGGGGTCCGTAAGCAGCTCTTGGGGCTGCTGGCCGACGACGGATCTCTGGTCTCGGATCCGGAGGGAATCAGCGCGGAGACCCGCGCCTATTACGGGGCTCTGTTCTCTCCGGATCCGTCCAGCGAGGATGCGCGCAGAGTTTTGTGGGAGGACCTGATGAAGGTTGGCCCGGAGGGCGCCGAATAATTGGACGCTCCGCTAAGTCTGGCGGAGCTGACCGGCGCCCTCTGCCAGCTCTCTAGGGGAAAGTCCCCGGGGCTGGACGGGCTGACCGTGGAGTTCTACAGGGCGTTCTGGGACGTCTTGGGGGGCGACTACGCGCGGGTCCTGGGGCAAAGTTTGGCGACCGGGGAGATGCCCCTCTCTTGGCGCAGGGCGGTCATTGTCCTGCTGCCTAAGAAGGGCTATCTCCGTCTCCTTAAGAACTGGCGCCCGGTCTCCCTCCTCAGCACGGACTATAAAATCTTTGCCAGGGCCATGTCTGCTCGCCTTGGCACCGTGCTGGCCCACATGATCCACCCCGACCAGTCCTACACGGTCCCGGGCCGGACCATCCACGATAACATCCATCTGGTCTGGGACCTGGTCCACCACTCCCAGAGGGCTGGTCTGTTGGTCGCCTTCCTTTCCCTGGATCAGGAGAAGGCGTTCGACAGTGTGGATCACGAGTATCTCTTCGGGACTCTGCGCGCATTCGGGTTCGGGACGCATTTCGTCGCCCGGATCCGACTTCTGTACGCCGCCGCGGAGTGTCTGATTAAAGTTAACGGGTCCTTGACGGCGCCCCTTCGCTTCGGGAGGGGGGTGCGTCAGGGATGCCCCATGTCCGGTCAGTTATATGCCATTTGCGTGGAGCCTTTCCTGCGCCTCTTGCGGAAGAGGTTGACGGGACTGGCTCTGCAAGGGCCGGGCGTGGAGGTGGTCCTCTCGGCTTACGCCGATGACGTGCTCCTCATGGTCACGGATCCCGCTGACTTGCGGAGGATGCGGGAATGCCAGCAGATTTACTCGGACGCATCCTCCGCCAAGATCAACTGGGAGAAATGTTCCGGACTCCTGGTGGGTCAGTGGCGGGTGGGCTCCCTGCCGAAGGAGTTCAGGCCTTTCGCCTGGAGCACCACGCACCTCCTCTATTTGGGAGTCTACCTTAGCCCTGCCGAGGACGCTTGGCCGGCGAACTGGCAAGAGCTGGAGGCCAAAGTCACCGCTCGCCTAGGACGCTGGACAGGACTGCTCCGAGTGTTGTCCTACAGGGGTCGAGCGCTGGTCATAAACCAGCTGGTGGCCGCCATGTTGTGGTACCGGTTGGTCACTTTGATCCCTCCCCCTGCGTTTGTCGCCAAGATTCAGAAGAAGCTCATCGACTTCTTCTGGGACAAAAGGAAGCACTGGGTCTCTGCCGCGGTTCTGTGTCTCCCGCTTAGGGAGGGCGGTCAGGCGCTGGTGTGCCTTCGCACCCAGGCTGCCACTTTCCGTCTTCAGACGCTGCAGAGATACCTGTACGTCGAGAATCCTCCAAGATGGTGTGCGCTGGCGACGTTTTTCTTCCGCCAGCTGCATGGCCTCAATTACGACACGCAGCTCCTGTTTGCGAAAGTGGGCAGCAGGCGTGCCGGCCTGCGGGAGCTGCCTGTCTTCTACCAGGAACTACTATGGGTTTGGAACTACGTCACTTCCAGGCGGAGCTCTCCCCCGTCAGGAGCGGCGGCTCTCCTTCGGGAGCCGCTGCTCAGGAATCCGCACCTCCACGAACACGGGTTTGGGCGGCTGGCGGAGGGTAGGGCTGTGGCTGGCAAGGTGACCAGAGTCAGGGACCTGCTCGATGGCGGAGGAGCGGGCTGGATGGCGCCGGAGGAGCTGGCGCGGCGCCTGTCCTGGGCCAACGTCTGGCCTACGGTCGAAACCATCGAATCGGTAAAAGCGGCATTGGGCCCCGACTCCACTAGGTGTATCGAGGCGGCTCAAGCACGTGGGGCGATCCCGTCCGAGCTTACCCCCGTTCGGACGGAATTCCTCATCGGCGCCCGGCCCCGAAACTCCCCTCAGGAACCGGCGCCTCACAACTTGAGCCGTCTCGAGGAAATACCCTCCGTGCCTTTTCATTCCGCGCGGAGGGGTTTCCTGTACGGGCTGCTCCTGCACACTCTCCACTTTGCCATCTTCGTCTACCGTCCGGACACGCCTTGGCGTGGCGTTTTGCCGACCGGCGGTAGCGGAGGTCCCCAATGGAGGGCTCTCTATGTGGGAGTCCTCCCTTGTTCCATCGGGGACTTGGCCTGGAGGGTGTTGCACGGAGCGGTCCCGTGCAATAAGGTTTTAAGTAGGTTCACGGACTCCCAGGCCGCCTGCATTTTTTGCGGCCTGGAGGAGTCCGTGTTTCACCTTTATATGGATTGTGAGAGGTTGCAGCCCCTCTTTCACTACTTGAAGGGGCTGCTCCTCGATTTTTGGTTGCACTTCAGTCCCACGCTCTTGATCTACGGTCACCCGGTGCGGAGGGGAGCGGACAGGTTGGAGGACCTCCTTGTGGGCCTGCTCCTGGGCCTGGCTAAAAGAGCCATCAATTGGTCCAGGCAGCGGGCGGTCGAGGGGGTCGTCCAGCCGGATTGCCTGCATCTCTTCCGCGGCCATGTTCGCGCCCGGGTGGCCCTGGAGATGGAGCACGCGGTGTCCGCCGGTGCGCTTGAGTATTTCCGCGACCGATGGGCGCCGCGGGGACTGGAGTGCATCATCAACACAGAAAACCAAATTTTAATTTGATTTGTTAAGCTTTAGTTGAACTTTTGTTTATTTACAGTTGAATTGGGTTTTTTTTTGGGTCCAAATAAAAGCGTACCCTCTGTTCAAGTAAATACCTGTTTTATTGTTCTCCTGCAGTCTGAGAATTATTGATCCTCGGACACTGCACTGGCGATGGGCAGGTTTGAACTCACCTGCAGTACTGCATCACCTCACGGGGATCTTTTCCCTGAAGAGAAGCTTCTTGGAGGTCGAAGTCAGAACGGCGGGCGTCGACCGCGGGCAACCGCCCAGGGATCCATCAGAGAGTTGCAGGGGAGGCTGTGGAGAGCTGGGCCTGGCTCTCCAGTCGAGGTGTTCCAGCAAGTCGTGCTGGTAGCAGGTAGTGCGCTGACCCTTCCGGACTGCGGCGGGCTCGGGCTCGATCGAGCGGCTCTGCAAAGGGGCCGTGCAGCGTTGTCGGGAGGAAGAGAGAGAGAGAGGGTGGAGCGCACAGGGCTCAAGAACAGGGCAGCGTGGAGAGGATAGAAAGCGGGGAAGGAAAAGTAATACGCGCCGAAGCCGCGGGTCGCCGCCATTACCCTGTAGAACACTAGGAGCAGCGTGGTAGCAAGGGGAAGAAGGAAAAGCGCGGGAGGCGCCATTTTATTACATTGGGGAAGAAGAAAAAGCGCGGGAGGCGCCATTTTAAATCACTCAAGATGCCGAAGAGTGGCAGTATCACTGCTTTCGACAATGAAGTAGAAGACTGGACCACGTATGTGGAAAGAATTGAAGTGTACTGCAAGGCAAATGAGGTGGCCGATGGAAAGAAGGCGTTGGTATTATTAAATTTGATGGGCGCGAGAACGTACGGCCTATTGCGGAATTTAATTACCCCAGCTAAACCAATGGAGAAAAGTTTTGAAGAGATTGTTAATATCTTACAGGAGCACCTAAAACCTACACCGCTGCTGATAGCAGAAAGATTCAAGTTCCATAAAAGAAACCAGCACAAAGATGAGAGCAATGCTGACTATCTTACGGAACTACGCAAGTTATCGAAGCACTGCCAGTTCAGAGCAGGACTGGCAGACACCTTGTGGGATAAGTTTGTCTGCGGGCTCCAGAGTGAAGGAACCCAGAAACGACTACTTTCGGAAAAGGACCTGACGCTAGAACAGGCTTTCAGCGTGGCAGTATCCTACGAAGCAGCAGCACGGGGAGCTGCGGAAATACAACAGAAACCACAGGAATACAGCACTAACGAAATGGCGTATGGAGCAGAAAAGTGCTATCGCTGCGGCAGAACAACCCACGATCAGAAGGACTGCTGGGTTAAGGACAAAGTATGCAGGTAATGTGGGAAAATGGGACACATAGCAAGAGTCTGCAGGTCGGGAAAGAAAACCAACACTACAAGAACTACTAAGGAAAAGTACAAGAAAGTAAAGAAATTGACAGACAGTAGTTCGGAAGATCAGGAGAGTGATAAGGACTCCGGGAGAAGGAGACTAAGTTGTCTAAAGTTACACAACATGATCGCAAAGGAGGATCACCGAACCATTTGGGTCACCCTCATGATAGCAGGGTCCCCAGTAAAGATGGAATTGGACACAGGATCAGTCCTAACTGTCATGAATCGACGAGACTATGAGCGGCTATTCTCACACATACCCTTGAAGGACACGTCCATTGTATTGAAGACATACACGGGGCAAAAAGCCTACCCCAGAGGAAAAATAAGGGTGCCAGTTGAATACAACGGCAAGGAAACACAGAAACTGTATCTATATATACTACCAGATGGAGGACCACCATTATTGGGACGTGAATGGATCCGAAAAATACAATTGGATTGGCATTCCATTCAGGCGCTAACTGTGACTGATAAAAAGGATGATGACGTCACACCTGGGCGACTGTCAAAAATTCTAACTGACGCGAAAGAGGTGTTCCAACAAGGACTTGGGACTCTAAAAGGAGTAACGGCAACGATAAAAATCGAAGATAACGCAAACCCAAAATTTTTTAAGGCCAGACCGGTACCTTACGCGATCCGCCCAGCCATTGAAGCAGAGCTGGAGAGTCTGGAGCATTCGGGTGTGCTGTCCAAGGTGGACTGGAGCGAGTGGGCCACACCCATCGTTCCTGTAATGAAGAAATCATTGAGCAGCACGCCTGGGGAACCGAAGAAGGTTCGCATCTGTGGGGACTTCAAGGTAACTGTGAACCCAGTCCTGCACACAGTACAATATCCACTTCCACGGAGAGAAGATATTTTCGCCTCACTATCTGGAGGGAAACGCTTTACAAAGATTGATCTGGCCCAAGCGTATCTACAAATGGAGGTGGAAGAAGCGTCTAGGAAATACCTCACGATAAACACTCACAAAGGCATTTACCAGTACAATCGACTGGTATTCGGGGTAGCATCAGCCCCGGCTATTTGGCAGAGGGCGATGGAACAAGTCCTGCAAGGGATCCCAGGGACCCAGTGTTATTTTGACGACATCCTGGTTACGGGCGAAAATGACAGTGAACACCTTGCCAACCTGGAGCAGGTGCTCACGAGATTACAGGAATATGGGCTACGAGCCAACCGCCCCAAACGCGAGTTCTTCAGGAGACAAATCTCGTATTGTGGCCACATGATTGATGAGGAAGGGTTGCATAAGTCGCCGGACAAGATTGAGGCTGTAGTCAAGGCTCCAGCACCGGAAAATGTGTCACAACTGAGGTCGTTCCTCGGGTTGGTGAACTACTACCATAAGTTCTTGCCGAATTTATCCACAATTCTGCACCCACTGAATGCCCTACTGCAAACTGGAGTAACATGGAAATGGAGTGATGAGTGTAAGCGTGCCTTTCGGAAATGTAAATGCCTAATCGCTTCAAAAGAAGTATTGGCCCACTACAATCCAACACTACCGATTCGGTTAGCATGTGATGCGTCTCCCTATGGCATCGGAGCGGTGCTGTCACACAAATTCCCTGACGGTTCAGAGAGGCCAATAGCCTTTGCGTCATGCTCGTTAACCTCAGCCGAGTGTAACTACGCCCAGATTGACAGGGAGGCCCTCAGCCTGGTGTGGGGGGTGAAGAAGTTCAATCACTATCTGCACGGGCAGAAATTCACCCTATTGACTGATCATCAGCCCCTGGTCTCCATTTTTAACCCAAAGAAGGGCGCTCCGGTGATGACGGCGCAACGGCTGCAAAGATGGTCACTTTTTCTAGGGGCACATCAGTACGACATAGAGTACAAGGGTACGAAACAGCATGGAAACGCTGATGGGCTGTCGCGCCTACCGTTGCCTACGGTAGAGGAAGCACCTGCAGTGGACCCTGTTGAGATATTCCATGCAACCATAGTCGAATGTCTACCTGTTACAAACTCAAGTGTAGAGAAGGAAACCCGAAATGACCCGACACTCTCTCGGGTCTATGATTTGACGGTGAAGGGATGGCCAGCACATGGCGACTCACTGTTGCCAGCATTCTCGCCAAGGAGAGAACAGCTGTCAGTGTTTATAGTTATATAAAAAGAAAAAGGGTGGCTAAAGTAAATGTTGGTCCCTTAGAGGATGAGACCGGGAAATTAATGGTGGGAAATATGGAGATGGCAAAAACACTGAATGAATATTTTATATCAGTCTTTACAGTAGAAGACACTAAGAATATCCCAACACTGGACAAACAGGGGGCTAAAGGGGGGAGGAGCTAAACACGATCAAAATCACTAAGGAAGTGGTACTCGGTAAAATAATGGGACTCAAGGTGGATAAATCACCTGGACCTGATGGCTTACATCCTAGGGTCTTGAGGGAAGTGGCGGTAGGGATTGTGGATGCATTGGTAATAATTTTCCAAAACTCCCTGGACTCGGCAAAGGTCCCGGCAGACTGGAAAACTGCTAATGTAACACCCTTATTTAAAAAGGGCAGTAGACAGAAAGCTGGAAACTATAGACCGGTTAGCCTAACATCTGTGGTAGGTAAAATTTTGGAGTCCATTATTAAGGAGACAGTAACAGGACATTTGGATAATCATAATTTAATAGGACAAAGTCAGCATGGTTTTATGAAGGGGAAGTCATGTTTGACAAATTTGCTGGAGTTCTTGGAGGAAGTAACATATAGGGTGGATAAAGGGGAACCAGTGGACGTAGTGTATTTAGACTTCCAAAAGGCATTTGACAAGGTGCCACACAAAAGATTATTGCTTAAGATAAAAAATCACGGGATTGGGGGTAATATTCTGGCATGGATAGAGGATTGGCTATCTAACAGAAGGCAGAGAGTTGGGATAAATGGTTCATTCTCAGACTGGCAATCAGTAACTAGTGGTGTTCCGCAGGGGTCAGTGCTGGGTCCCCAACTCTTTACAATCTATATTAACGATTTGGAGGAGGGGACCGAGTGTAACATATCAAAGTTTGCAGATGATACTAAGATGGGAGGGAAAGCAGTGAGTGAGGAGGACATAAAAAACCTGCAAGGGGACATAGACAGGCTAAGTCAGTGGGCAGAGATTTGGCAGATGGAATACAATACTGGAAAGTGTGAGGTTATGCACTTTGGCAGGAAAAATCGTAGAGCAAGTTATTATCTTAATGGCAAGAAACTGGAAAGTACTGAAGTACAAAGGGATCTGGGGGTCCTGGTGCACGAAACTCAAAAGGTTAGTATGCAGGTGCAGCAAGTGATTAAGAAGGCCAATGGAATGTTGGCTTTCATTGCTAGGGGGATAGAATATAAAAATAGGGAGGTATTGCTTCAGTTGTACAAGGTATTGGTGAGACCGCACCTGGAATACTGCGTACAGTTTTGGTGTCCATACTTAAGAAAGGACATACTTGCTCTCGAGTCAGTACAAAGAAGGTTCACTCGGTTAATCCCGGGGATGAGGGGATGGACATATGAGGAGAGGTTGAGTAGATTGGGACTCTACTCATTGGAGTTCAGAAGAATGAGAGGCGATCTTATTGAAACATATAAGATTGTGAAGGGGTTAGATCGGGTGGATGCGGGGAAGATGTTCCCGATGATGGGTGAAACTAGAACTAGGGGGCATAGTCTTAGAATAAGGGGCTGCTCTTTCAAAACTGAGATGAGGAGGAACTACTTCACTCAGAGGGTGGTAGGCCCATGGAATATGCTGCCCCAAAAAGCTGTAGAAGCTACATCATTACATAAATTTAAAACAGAAATAGACAGTTTCCTAGAAGTAAAGGGAATTAAGGGTTACGGGGAGCGGGCAGGAATTTGGACATGAGTCTAGGTTCGGAATGGTCATGGCCCTGTGGGTAGCGGAGCGGGCCCAGGGGCCGTGTAGCCTGATCCTGCTCCTATTTCGTGTGTCTAATTCTGTTAGATTCAGGAGATGGTTCTGTGATAGTGGATTGGCGGTTAGGATCAGATCAGCCATGATCTTATTGAATGGCGGAGCAGGCTCGAGGGGCCGATTGGCCTACTCCTGCTCCTATTTCTAATGTTCTTATGTTCTAATGTGCCGGGGGACCTTGATGTGTGGATCCCGAGTGGTAATTCCACCCAAGTTGAGAGATAGATTGCTCAATGAGCTTCTTTAGGGTCATCTGGGAGGGGTAAAAATGAAGATCCTAGCCAGGGCGTTTGTGTGGTGGCCGGGAATCGATAAAGAAATCGAGGATATGACCAAGAGATGCACAGGATGCCAGAAGGTCCAAAACGCTCCACCACAGGCCCCGCTACATCCATGGGAGTGGCCCTCATCTCCATGGCAACGGGTACACATTGATTTTGCTGGTCCATTTATGGACTCAATGTTCCTAATCGCTGTGGACGCCCATTCGAAATGGCCAGAGGTCATCAAAATGTCCTCCACCACCACGGAGAAAACTATTGCAGTCCTACGGACCACCTTCGCCAGGAATGGCTTGCCAGAACAGATTTGCTCCGACAATGGGCCACAGTTTGTGTCCGAGGATTTCCGGAGGTTTCTGAGGAATAATGGGGTGAAGCATTACACATCTGCCCCATATCATCCAGCCACAAATGGATTGGCTGAGAGGTTTGTTCAGACCTTTAAAAAGGCCATAAAGGCATTGCATAATGGCGACATACCACTACAACACAAGGTGGATAATTTCTTGTTTGCTTACCGGAATGCGACACATGCAGTCACCAACCAAGCTCCAGCCATAATTTTCTTCAACCGAAGGCTAAGATGTCGCCTGGATTTGCTCAAACCAAACATAAGACGAGATGTTGAGGATAAGCAATTCCAGCACATAAATGAGAAGCCAACCAGGAGCTTCAAGATAGGGCAACCAGTCTTGGCCCACGACTACCGAACAGAAAAATGGCAGCCAGGAATGATATGCACACAGCAGGGACCACTAATGTACACAGTGGACGTTGGAGAGAGCATCGTGAGATGCCATGCTGACCAGATTCTAGAGTCACAGGAACAAGCCAAACCCATACCACGAGCAGGTGCACCTGGTAATCAACCTGAAGTACAGATTGCGCCTACCTCAGAAGCAGTGGTATTGGAAGCTGACAAACCAACCAATGACAATGAGCCAGAATCAACTCCGCCGCAAGAACAGGATACTCAAGAAAGGCGCTATCCAGTCAGGCTCAGGAAGCCTCCTCAAAGACTGAACTTATAAATGATTATTTCAGTTGATGTATATAGTACAGAGAAAATTGTAATTGTAATTAGTTATTATTTAGTTGTTAAATGAATGTTATGTACTGTTTATCTAAAAGGGGAGGAATTGTTGTGTATGTGCCTTTAAGAGAATAACTGATTCTATACTGCAGTACCGGCAGTGACCACCACTGTATATAAAGCCATAGCAGGCTTCTGTATTTCAGTCTTAAGTTACCCTCTGTTCAAGTAAATACCTGTTTTATTGTTCTCCTGCAGTCTGAGTATTATTGATCCTCGGACACTACAGATTTGGTGTTTAGAACATAAGAACATAAGAATTAGGAGCAGGAGCAGGCCATACGGCCCCTCGAGCCTGCTCCGCCATTCAATAAGATCCTGGTTGATCTTTGACCTCAACTTCATTTTCCCGTCCGATCCCCATAACCCTTGTTTCCCTTAGAGTCCAAAAATCTATCGATCTCAGCCTTGAATATAATCAAAGACTGAGCCTCTGACCTCTGGGGTAGAGAATTCCAAAGACTCACAACCCTCTGAGTGAAGAAATTTCTCCTCATCTCAGTCTTAAATGGCCGACCCCTTATCCTGAGACTATGAGAGGGTAACAGCCTCTCACCATCTACCCTGTCAAGCCCCCTCAGAATCTTATATGTTTCAATAAGATCACCTCTCATTCTTTTAAACTCCAGAGAGTATAGGCCCATTCTACTCAATCTCTCCTCATAGGACAACACTCTCATCCCAGGAGTCAATCTAGTGAAGCATCGTTGCACCCCCTCTAAGGCATGTATGTCCTTGCTTAGGTACGGAGACCAAAACTGTACACAGTGCTCCAGGTTGGTGTTTATATTTGTAGTGAAGTGAGGGGAAGACCCATAAGGCTGGATTGAAGAAAAGCAATCTGATGGTGGTGGTAAAGATTGTGGGACTGTTGGTGTCTTGGGGATGGGAGGGATGGTTCTCATGAAGTGCTCTCCAAGAGCTCTGGCAGCTAGGGGCACTGGTGGTCGATGTTGCTCATGTTCTTCCTCCTCCTCCTGCGCCTCCAGCATTTCTTGCTGCCCAGGTGGTGGTAAAGGCTGCCCCCTTATGATAGCAAAGTTATGGAGCATGCGGCAGATGACCACAAATCTGGATACCCGCTGAGAGCTGTACTGCAAAGCTCCTCCTGAACAGTCCAGACAGTGGAAGTGTTGTTTGAGGGCTCCAATTGTCTGCTCAATGACATTCCCGGTGACAGCGTGGTTCTTGTTGTAGGCCTGCTCTGCAGCTGTGCCTGGGTTCTTGACAGGAGTCATGAGCCAAGCCTGAAGGGGATAGCCCTTAACGCCCAGTGACGTAAGAAAACTACTGGGCACTTGGTCTAAGCGTTAAACAAAGCTTTCATCAACTATTTTACAACATGGAGGTCTAGTTGTGTCCTTCACTAGTTCCTGTTAAGAATGTCCTGCGCAAGCTGGGCCCGTGCCCGAGTATTTATACTCTCCCTGGACAGCGCCACCCGCAGGCTGCTCAGTATTATTTCATAAGTCTTTCTTTCATGAATGACTGATTCATGTCACCCAGCATCCAGCCTGTAACCTGACAGCCCATTTGGAACAAAGACGGCACAGAGTACTGGTGCAGGAAAAATTAATCATGACTGCTGCCAGGGAACCGGGCCCAGGCCCTACTTGATGTGCTGCATGTGGTCACAAACCAGCTGGATGTTGAGGGAGTGGAATCCCTTTCTATTGAGAAAGATGCCAGGCTGGTGATGGGGAGCATGCAGGGTAATCTGGGTGATGTCAATGGCACCTTAGACCCACCGGGAAGCCTGCCATGGGGACGAAGCCTAGTGGCCACTCAATGTGGAAAGAGATGTAGGTGTTCCTCCTGCTGTAGAAAACCTCGGTGACCTCGCCGATTCAGCGGTGGACGGCGAATTGGGTGATGTCACTGATATCACCTCCTACAGCCTGGAAGGAGCCAGAGGCACACAAGTTAAGGCACACAGTAGCCACAGGCAGTGCCGCCCATGCCCTGGTGCGAGGCTGGAGTTGTGGCTGAAGCAGGTGACAGAGCTCGGTGACAGCATCCTCTGTGAAGCGGAGGCGCCCCGAGATATTGCTCCTCAACGAAGTTCAGGCCCCCGAAGACCCTCTCTGGGTTCGGCCTCATGCGCCATGCCCTCCTCCTCCCTCTTCTCCCAGCTGCTCCTGCCCTCTCTTCTCTTCCTTGCTGCTCCCCCTCGTCCTCCAGCCCCAAAGGCAGCCCTACCAGACCACCCATGACTGCAGTGAAACTGTTTCAAAGACAAAAAGAAATGAAAGAAGAAAGACTTGCATTTATATAGCACCTTTCACAACCACCAGACGTCTCAAAGCACTTTACAGCCAATGAAGTACTTTTTGAAGCAGAGTCGCTGTTGTACTGTGGGAAATGCAGCAGCCAATTTGCGCACAGCAAGCTCTCACAAACAACAATGTGATAATGACCAGATAATCTGTTTTTGTTATGTTGGTTGAGGGATAAATATTGTCCAGGACACTGGGGATAACTCCCCTGCTCTTCTTCGAAATAGTGCCATAGGATTTTTTACATCCACCTGAGAGAGCAGACAGGAACCTTGGTTTAATGTTTCATCTGAAAGACAGCACCTCTGACAGTGCAGCACTCCCTCAGTACTGCAGTGGAGTGTCAGACTAGCGTTATGTGCTCAAATCCCTGGAGTGGGACTTGAACCCACAACCATTCATGAACTCAGAGGCGAGTGGGCTACCAACTGAGCCACAGCTGACATGCAGCTGAAAACTGCAGCAGCAAAATCGTCTTCTCAGCAGTCACATTTCAGTTCTCACAGTCAGAAAACCTCCCGAAGTTCACTAGCAGCCTCAAATGGCAAACCAGCAACCAGCCTGTGTGTAGGGGATGAGCCTTTTGAATAGCTCCTGCTGAAGTGTCCTGTGAGCGCCACGAGTTAACGGGCCAGTTTATCACGTGGGGAGTCAGGCGCTGGAGCAGCCCAATGCCACAACTAGCGTAGGAAATGTATTTAAATATTATAATCAGCGATTTAAATAGTTCTGCCATGCACTCTGGATGCCTATGGAGAAGCCCAATCCATTATGGTGGGCGGCGTACCTCCGGCGCGTTATGGGCGCGCACCGCCCCGCCCGCCTGCCATTTAGAATGTTCAGGCGGCTGTTTTGCACCTTAAAAACAGGCAAAGAACCATCGAATTTCTAGTACAATAGCAAAATACTGCAGATACTGGAAATCCGAAATAACAACAGAAAATGCTGGAAAAACTCAGCAGGCCAGGCAACATCCGTGGAGAGAAAATAGAGTCAACATTTCGGGTCAAACCCTTTGTCAAGACTAAAGAAGCACAGGACATGAAATAGATTAAAAGGCCAGTTTGGGGCCTGGAAGAGAACAAAAGAGAAGTGAAGGGACATTAAGAGGTATCCAAAACGAGACGAGGTGGTGATAGGACTAGTGGAGACAAAAGACGGCTCTAGATTAGGTGTGAAATGCGCTGGCAGAATGGGAGACAGCTGCCATGTGGGAGAGAAAAAAAGGGGGAGGGGGAGGGGGGGGGCCAAAACAAAGGTGTGGATAAAAAATATAAGTAAAAATGTAATAGGGGCCGAGTTTATGATCTGAAATTGTTGAACTCGCTATTGAGTCCGGAGGGCTGTAAAGTGTCTAATCGGAAGATGAGGTGCTGTTCCTCGAGCTTACGCTGAGCTTCCGTGGAACAGTGCAAGAGCCCGAGTACAGTGAGGTCTGAGTGGGAATGGGGCGGTGAATTAAAATGACAGGCGACCGGAAGCTCGGGGTCACCCTTACGGACTGAACGGAGGTGTTCCGCAAAGCGGTCACCCATCGAATTTCTAGGCTGCCGTCTCTACAATGAGCTCTAATCTTTCCTTGTAGCTCACCCTCTTTACACTCGGGATCAGCCTTGAGCGGTTCTTTGCTCTATCCACTCCATTGCAAAGTCATGCCGTTGTGACACGGCGCCCCAAAGCTGAACGCAATATTCTAGGTGTAGGCCGAGCAGTGTATTGTTAAGCTCTTGGCATAACTTCCGTGATGTTTGTGCTCCGCAGTCCGTTGCTAGGAGCTGGTCATAAACAAACCGCCCCGTGTCTCTTAGTGTCAGCATTGCCTTCTTGTGGGGCAAGTGTCTGAGCTGCAATGCGTCTGCCGGAATTTGGGAACACAATACATGGGAAATTTGATGCCATGACAATGCAGCACAGTCTGCTGTGGCACCAAATTACCCTGCTCTACCTGTCAGTTATATTTAAGAAAGGAAAAAAAATGAAAGGCTTGCATTTATATAGCACCTTTCACGACCTTACAAAGCGCTTCACAGCCAATGAAGTTTTTCTGAAGTGTGATGTAGGAGATGTGGCAGCCAGTTTGCGCACAGCAAGCTCCCACAAACAGCGATGAGATAATGACCAGATACTGTTTTTAGTAACACGAAAAGAAAATACTGCAGATGCTGGAAATCTGAAATAAAAACAGAAAATGCTGGAGAAACTCAGCAGGCCAGGGCAGCATCTGTGAAGAGAGAAACAGAGTTAACGTTTCAGGTCGATGACCTTTTGTAATGTTGTTTTTAGTAATGTTTGAGGGATAAATATTGGGCAGGACACTCCCCTGCTCTTACTTGAATAGTGCCGTGGGATCTTTTATGTCCATTTGAGAGGGTAGCCAGGGCCTCGGTTTAATGACTCATTTGTAAGACTGCGCCTCCGACAGTGCAGCACTGTCTCATGCACTGCACTGCACTGCCGTGTCAAATTCTCTTAGTGGAAATACCTTGTCTGAGACACTGAGAGTAATGTACAGGAAACTCTTTTTTTATCCAGCACCGACGGGACCAGCATGGTGTCAGTTTATCAAAAAGTCTGGATTACAGAGTTATAGTTAAAAGGTATGAGAGCTCCGTACACAGCAACAAATCCAGGCTTCCCTGTTGCTTAGCAACAGGTGCAAGAAGCCCGGCCACAGACCAAGCGTCCCTGTTGCTTAGCAACAAGTGCAGGAACCCCCGATTACACAGCCAAGAATCAAGAAACGGCCACGAATTTTAAGAAAAACTTAACTGAACCTACTCCTGAATTTTGCCGGTTAACCGAGATTTCCGGTTGTTTGGGTGCCGGTAAATCGAGAGTTTCCTGTACTCACGAATGCTAGTCCAACATGGTAAACTAGGTTCATCAACCTGGTCTCTGGAATGGGGCTTGAACCCACAACCTGCTGCCTCAGAGATGAGAGCGCTACCACACGGAGCCACCGCTGACACACTGAAAGTTAGAGCGCACCTTCAATATCTGTTTCCTCACATCAATTTGTTCACTTTTCACGCCTATTTTCTCTCCTCCTCTCCTGAACCCATAGATTCTTTCTGGGACACTGTTCCAGGGGGCACACCCAGCCCTCCAGCTTCACACCCAGCTTAACCATTTGTGACGAGCGTCGAGACAGTGGGCTGCATTTCAACTCTCCATTGAAGTCAGCGGAGGGTAACATCAAGCCGGGTGCACAATAGGGGTGGCTGATCTTCCACCACCAGCTTTCCGCTCTGCGGCAAAAAGTGGAAACCCACCCCAGCGAACGCTGGCAGACTATTCAACCATGCGAGGGGGCATCACAGTGGAGCCTTATCTAGTTGCCGCTTGGCATCCACAAAGGGGCACGTTTCAGCAGGATAGCCATCAGGAGAGCAAACTGGTGGCAAGTTTTTCTCCTCCCTTTGCCCAAATGCTGCCCTGAGTGAGATTGGCCAATGTTGCACAGGACGAGGGACCTCCTGGATCAATTCGTTCATGGGTAGAACACTTGGAGTTTGTTTCCAATTACAGTCCACGCTGCTTATAGTGGGCGCGTTCGTGCAAATGCGATTTCCCGCTATGCACGACTGGCTGATATAACAGGGGTAGCGAATGTTGTAGATCATGAATAAGCTAAACAAGAATGCATGCAGTGCAACTAGCTTCTTTTAAACAGCAGTCAGTGCAAAAACTAAATGTAAACCCACACTACCCCATCCACCACCTTAAAAATTCCCTCCCTCCACCACCGGCGCACCGTGGCACTGTGATGCCCCCTCTCATGGTTGAATAGTCTGCCAGCGCTCACTGGGGTGGGTTTCCACTTTTGTAGTGTGTACCATCTACAAGATGCCAAGGCTTCTTCGGCAGCACCTCCCAAACCCGCGACCTCTTCCACCTAGAAGGACAAGGGCAGCAGGCGCATGGGAACATCACCACCTCCAATTCCCCTCCAAGTCATGCACCATCCCGACTTAGAAGTATATCGCCGTTCCTTCATCGTCGCTGGGTCAAAATCCTGGAACTCCCTTCCTAACAGCACTGTGGGAGCACCTTCACCACATGGACTGCAACGGTTCAAGAAGGCAGCTCACCACCACCTTCTCACAGGGCAATTAGGGATGGGCAATAAATGCTGGCCCTGCCAGCGATGCCCACATCCCATAAACAAATATAAAAAACCTACTTAGAGGGGATTAGAAGAGCTTAAGTACACAAAAGGTAATTGAACATTAACAAGGTGTACGATAGCAAAATACTGCGGATGTTGGAATTCCGAAATAACAACATAAAATGCTGGAAAAACTCAGCAGGCCAGGCAACATCCGTGGAGAGAAAATAGAGTCAACGTTTCAGGTCGAACCCTTTGTCTTGACAAAGGGTTGATCGGAAACGTTGACTCTGTTTCTCTCCATGGATGTTGCCCGGCCTGCTGAGTTTTTCCAGCATTTTCTGTTGTTATTAACAAGGTGTAATTTACTTAGGTTTGTTTTTGCATTCAGCGCACCTTAACGAGCTGCGAACTGGCATGTAAATGCAACTGCTTCTGCCCAAAATAAACGGAGACCTTAAGACTCTATAACCGGCAGCTTTGAAATTGATGTTAATGCAAATGGGTAATGGTTATTGTTTTTTGGCCGATAAAAGCGACTGCCCATTTTAAACTGAGAGGTTATACCTATCAGGAAAGATTGATCAGGCTGGGGCTCTTTTCTCTAAAAAATAGAAGACTGAGATAGACTTGATAGAAGTCTTTAAAATTATGAAAGGGTTTGATAGTGTAGATGTGGAAAAGATGTTTCCACTTGTGGGGGAGACCAGAACTAGTGGCCATCAATATGATAGTCATTAATAAATCTATAGTAATCTGGGATGTAATGTTTAAGTTATCCACCAGATGGAGCCAAATATTAAGGGTTCACATGCACCAGTATTTAAGGTAATGGGTCATGTATTCAATGTCCTGGTACACCAGTTAGTATGGTAATGTGGCATTGCATTATGGGTATGACTCAGCGGTTCATCCTCCATCTTGGCTCGTGCAGTAAGAATTGTGTGCCTTGCTTCCAGCTTGTAAGAGCTATGTCTCCCTGCTACACCGTGTAAATAAACAGTTGGGTTTTGTTCCTAATATCTCGCTTCTCTCAGTTTCTGACCTTACCCCTCGGATATCACAAAATCCAATAGGGAATTCAGGAGAAACTTGTTTATCCAGAGAGTGGTGAGAATGTGGAACTCGCTACCACAGGGAGTAGTTGAGGCGAATGGCATCGATGCATTTAAGGGGAGCTAGATAAACACATGAGGGAGAAAGGGATAGAAGGAGATGTTGGTGGGATGAGATGAAGAGGGGTGGGAGGAGGCTTGTGTGGAGCATAAACACCGGCATGGACCAGTTGGGCTGAATGGCCTGTTTCTGTGCTGTAAATACAATGTACTACTTTGTAATACTTTGTAAATATGGACGCTTTAAGTGGTGGGGACTGTACCTGAAGATAGTCAACAATAATGGAGAGTTCATCAGCCTCATTGTGTGCTGACAATGGCAATGTCCCAAACTACTATTGGTTGAAGTGAATTAAAATTACACATGCCAATACATGTCACTTCTGACGAAAGGTCACTGACCTGAAACGTTAACTCTGTTTCTCTGACCGTAGATGCTGAGTGTTTCCAGCATTTTCTCTTTTTATGCCAATACATGAATTGTTTATTGAAAAATTTTACAAGTGTAGCTGTTCCCAGGTTCCTCTTCTGGTCTGTACCGAGTAGCTGATCTTAGCAGTCAGGGCAGGGTGCTATCATTTACCTCAGGGCCCAAGAAAGTTAGCCAGGTGTCCCACGCCTGAATGTTACCCAGTGACTTCAGTTGGAACGAGTGAGGCTGTCAAATGAGAAATGATTCCAGATCCAGGTGGGATTCCCTCCACGGAGGAACAGTTGGTGTTTAGACATGAATGTAAACAATGGCTGCTTGGGTGAGGTCCTGGGTGGGGGGAAGGGAGAGGAGGAAGGTGCAGATGCTTCCCGTAGAACCATACTCCAGCAACATCAGGAGAGGCGGAAGAGAGAAAATTGGAGGGAGGTTGGTTAACCGGCAATGCCTCGAATTTAAAATTCTCATCCTTGTTTTCAAATCCCTCCATGGCCTCGTCCCTCCCTATCTCTGTAACCTTCTCCAGCCCCACAACCTGCCAAGATTTCTGCGCTCCTTCAATTCTGGCCTCTTGCGCATCCCCGATTTTCATGGCTCCACCATTAGCGGCCGTGCCTTCAGCTGCCTTGGCCCAAAGCCCTGGAATTCCCCTCCCTAAACCGCTCCACCTCTCTATCTCTCGCTCCTTCTTTAAGACGTTCCTTAAAATCTACCTCTTTGACCAAGCTTTTGGTCACCTGTCCTAATATCTCCTTATGTGGCTCGATGTCACACTTTGTCTGATGTCACTCCTGTGAAGCGTCTTGGGATATTTTACTACGTTAAAGGCGCTATATAAATGTTACAGTTGTTGAAAGCATAAATTTGTTGCAGTGATCAACAGAGAAAGGGCAACAAATAGAAAATGAACAGAACTTCACCCAGTTCAAGAGCTACAGGTACATGGAAAGAAAGACTCGTGTTTCTATCGCACCTTTCACGACCACCAGACGTCTCAAAACGCTTTACAGCCAATGAAGTATTTTTGAAGTGTAGTTACTGTTGGAATGTGGGAAATGCAGCAGCCAATTTGCGCACAGCAAGGTCCCACAAACAGCAATGTGATAATGACCAGATAATCTGTTTTTGTTAGGTTGGTTGAGGGATAAATATTGGTTAGGACACCAGGGATAACTCCCCTGCTCTTCTATCAAAATAGTGCCATGGGATCTTTTACATCCACCTGAGAGAGCAGACGGGGACTCGGTTTAATGTCTCATCCGAAAGACAGCACCTCTGACAGTGCAGCACCCCCCTGGAGCGTCAGCCTAGCTTTATGTGCTCCAGTCCCAGAAGTGGGACTCTGATCCCACAACCTTCTGAGTCAGAGGCGAGTGTGCTACCAACTGAGCCATGGCTGACACTTAGACATGATGATGAACCCAAATCAATGAACTGGGTAATAGCAGCTGCTGCCAAGATGGTGAACAGGGACAATCAGTTTGAAATTGGCTTTCAATGTCTAAGTGAAATTATAAACTGAAGAATCGTATCTACTTGGGACTGATTAGGAGCCTCAAATCCAATTGAGGGGTCTGAGTGACATCTCTGACCATAAAGCACATGTTTAGTGGTTTACGATCCCTACCTGATCTCCTCGATTAGATATCAGCGCTTTGAACTCATGCCAGGATGCTCTATTATCCTGAGGCCTTTTGGCGCCAGCCACAACTAACAGCGTTCACGACTGTTACTGCGCCCTATACTTTTTGATAAATTTATAGCACTCGCACTGAAAGGTTAATGATTCAAGCATCATGATAATATTTAATCAAGCTCTAATTTGCACTTGGTTACAGAGATGTTCTCTGGCCTGTATGTATTCAAGCGAATCAGCAATCTAACATATAAGGCGAGCTCTGCTCATAACTTCCTTCAACCCTCTGAGCCTCCTAATTTTAAAACCAAATAAATTTCAATTTGCTATTTCCATGATAGGCCAGCCGATTTTGTTTTGCTAATTCTCTCTGTTGAAAGAATTGGCCCTTTTGCTTTGTCTAATTACACCTCTGTGAAGCACATGGGATGTTTTTCTATGGTAATGGTGCCATATAAATAAAAGAAGGAAGAACTTGCATTTATATAGCGCCTTTCATGACCTCATGACGTCCCAAAGCGCTTTACAGGCAATGAAGTACTTTTTGAAGAGGAGTCACTGTTGTAATGTGGGAAACGCAGCAGCCAATTTGCGCACAGCAAGCTCCCACAAACAGCAATATGATAACGACCAGATAATGGCCCAGAAATTCGGGTTGGGGGCTTCCCGCGGGTGCAAGCCTCCGACCTGCACTTACCTTGAGCGCCGGCTGTTGTGCTGTGGGCCCCCGTGGTATTCCGTTCCTGGGCCTGCTCCAACTGCCGGCGCGCAGTGCTTGTGTATCCCAGGGGCGCAGTTAGTTCGATGCGTCCTCTGGGATCACGTGGGCCATGGAGAGCCAATGGTAGCAGGGGAATGCCCATTCATAAAATTGACAGGAAGAGCTGTCAAAACTATAAATACTATAAGCCCCAAAATATCACTAAAACTTCAAATACTTTTTTAAAAAATCACATTTTTAAAATAACTATAAATTACATGAAATAACTATTTTAAACAATAATTTAAATTTTTGAAAACATTTATTACATTTTCTAATGGGGCTAAAAATAAACTTACCTTTCTTTAAAGTATTTAAAAATAATAAACCTGTGGAAAAAATGTTTTAATTTTAATTAATTCACTACTTACCTTGTTAAAAGCAGGCCTTGCGCCTGCTTTTTACATGTGTAACTCCTGGAGACTTACCCTCCCGGGGAAAGCTGCAAAAAAAAGTAAGTTCCAGGCGCACGCGCTGCCTCTCCTGCGCACGCGTTCGACCTCTGAACCCCTTCCTTTAAGGGAACGGAAGTTCCAGTTTCTCGCACATGCGCAGTGCATGCACGAAACCGGCACTTCCGTTGGGCCTACGGGTGAGTACCCAGCGCGTACTCACCCGTGGGGACCCGAATTTCTGGGCCAATTGGTTGAGGGATAAATATTGGCCAGGACACTGGGCAGAACTCCCCTGCCCTTCTTCGAAATAGTCGCCATAAATCTTTTGCGTCCACCTGAGAGAGCAGTCGGGGGCCTCAATTTAATGTCTCATCCGAAAGACGGCACCTCCGTCAGGGCAGCACTCCCTCAGCACTCGACCAGAGTGTCAGCCTATTTTATGCCCAGGTCTCTAGAGTGGAGCTTGAACACATGACCTATCTGAGTTAAAGGTGAAAGCGCTACCTACTGAGCCACAGCTAGCACCGTGCCAGTTGCTGTTGTTGCTGGGGTGGTGGGACAGTTCTTCATGTCTGGCTCTATACAGGAAGGCACTAATGTGATGACAGCCCGGCAGTGGCTCAGGGTCTTGCTAGTAGCAGGTGTGGCTCGTGCGATTGGTTAAGCATTGTGTCAACTGTGGCTTAGTGGGTAGCACCTTCGCTTCTGAGTCAGAAGGTTGTGGGTTCAAGTCCTCCTCCAGGGACTTGAGCACAAAAATTTAGGCTGACACTCCAGTGCAGCGCTGAGGGAGTGCTGCACTGTCGGGTGGTGTTGGCTTTTCAGATGAGAGCCCCCGTCTGCTCTCTCAGGTGGATGTAAAAGATCCCATGGCACTATTTCGGAGAAGAGCAGGGGAGTTCTCCCCAATGTCCTAGCCAATATTTATCCCTCAATGAACATAATAAAAACAGATTATCTGGTCATTATCACATTGCTGTTTGCGGGAGCTTGCTGTGCGCAAATTGGTTGCTGCATTTCCTACATTACAACAGTGATTACACTTTAAAAAGTACTTCATTGGCTGTAAAGCATTTTGGGGCATCCGGTGGTCGTGAAAAGTGCTATATAATTGCAAGTCTTTTTTTCTTTTTTCTCGTGCCTGTGCTTTTACTGGAGGCCAGGCTTTAGTCCGAAGTGGGCCCCCCTACTTTGGTTCACCTTCCCTGCAGGAGCAGTGCTGTCCGCATGTCCAGAGACTTGAGCACATAATCTAGGTTGACATTCCAGTGCAGTACTGAGGGAGTGTTGCACTGTTGGCACAAGCTGTCATTTGGATGAGACGTTGAACTAAGGCCCTGTCTGCCCTTTCAGGTGGACTTAAAAGAAGTCATGGTGGTGACCTTCACAGCCACTGGTAATGCGTGTCCGCCAGGTGCAGCAGGGAGCAGGTCTTCTTCCAGGAGGCTGCAGATGTCTGACACCACCTGACGTGACAACCTCAGCCTGCGGAAGCACTGCTCTTCCAAGAGGTCAAGGAAGCTGAGCCTCTGTCTGTGAACCCTGTGGTGTGGAGATGCCGGAGTTGGGCTGGGGTGGACAAATGTAAAAAGTCACACAACACCAGGTTATAGTCCAACAGCTTTATTTGAAATCACAAGCTTTCGGAGCGCTGCTCCTTCGTCACCTGAAGAAGGAGCAGCGCTCCGAAAGCTTGTGATTTCAAATAAAGCTGTTGGACTATAACCTGGTGTTGTGTGACTTTTTACATTTGTGAACCCTGTGACGTGGGTCGTGCCTCCTGCGACCTTGACCGCTCTTCTGTGCACCTTTCTCCTGTGCATCTCCCTCCTGTGCATCTCCCTCCTGTGCAGCTCCCTCCTGTGCAGCTCCCTCCTGTGCACCTCCCTCCTGTGCACCTCCCTTCTGTGCACCTCCCTCCTGTGAGCCTCTCTCCTGTGCTCTTTCTCTCTCTCTTAGGCAGTCCCTCGGAACCGAGGATGACTTGGTTCCACATTAAAATGAGTTCTCAGGTGGCTGATGAGTCCAATGCGGGACCTACGGTCTCTGTCACAGGTGGGGCAGATCGTGGTTGAAGGGGCGGGTGGTTCTCTCCTGGTTCTGTGTAAATTAAAAGCAAAGTTTTGAGTTCCTGAAGTCTCACTTATATCACTTATTTGGACCTTAACCACCCGGTTATAACATTTTTGGCGACGAGGATTAACAGTTTCAACTTGAAGAAGGGAAAATACAAGAACACTGCATCTGAATCATGGCTACTCGAGTAGGAGAGATTTCTGCTTTTGGTGTTCAAAATCAAACTTGGATCGAATACTGTGAGTTATTGGAGCATTTCTTTGAAGCAAATGATATTGTCGATGTTGGAAAACGGAGAGCTATTTTGCTAACTTCGGTGGGAAGTCTAACATATAGTTTATTGAGAAACTTATGCAGTCCTGCAAAGCCTGGAGATAAATCATTTACTGAATTAGTGGACTTGCTAAAGGAAGATTTCAATCCCAGACCGAGTGAGATTGTACAACGTTTCAAATTTAATTCACGGAACAGGATGCCGGGAGAAACTGTGTTGGATTATGTTGCGGTGTTGAGAAAACTGGCACATGATTGCAATTACGGGAACAGCTTGAAAGACATGCTGAGAGATAGGCTGGTTTGCGGAATAATGGATGCTCGAATGCAGAGGAGATTATTGTCCGAGACTGGGCTTACGTATGAAAAAGCGTTGGAACTTGCTCAATTAATAGAGACAGCGAACCGAGATGTAAAAGAAATCCAAGGTTGCGACTGGTCTACTACGAAGCGAGTTGCAGGTCAGACGCTGGTGCGCAAGTTAAATATGAGTCGTACATCACAACGTGAGCCTTTAAAGGCATGTTATAGATGCAATGGAGATCACCTGGCAAGGGAATGCAGGTTTCTGGAGGAAAAGTGCCACAAGTGTGGGAAAAAAGGACATATCAAACGTGCATGTAGAGCAAAAGCTACCCTGGAGGTATACAAACCTAAAGTGTTGTGTATGTAACCTGTTCCACCTTAAGAGAGCTTAAGCCTGTTCCACCTTAAGAGATGTACTACTTTCTCAGGCTGCTGTAGACGTAGTACCGGGGGTGAACACACCGGTATATAAGCACTGTGCAGTAATCTTGTATTCAGTGTAGTCCCTACCTCCAACCAGTAAAGACCTGTTTTATTGTTACTGATTAAGTCTGAGTATTAATTACTTGAACAACTCACAGACTTAACACTGGCGACGAGTCAGGTTCTTACCCTGCGGCAGTTATTCCACGGCGGCTTCGTCCACAGACAGGATGTTGAAGAGAGGTTTCAAATCTCACCACCCCACTGGAAGCGACAGGCATTAGGACCCTGAAGCCTCCATCAGCGACTGAAAACTGGAGGACAGAAGACATCCTGCAGCTTCTTTTTCAACCTCGGTGGTGGGTAAGCCGAGCAGCGTTGGCTGCAAAGACAGGGCTGGGGGAAGTCGGAGGTAGAAGGGCCATCGATCGCAATCCCTGATAAGGGCCGCACTCGGGCTGAAAGGCGCAGCGTCAGCAGACACTGAAGGCGCGAGAGCCGCGGTGAAAAGCGCGGGCCATCGATCGCGGCGGAGATAAGGGCCGCACTCGGGGCTGAAGGGAGACGGCGTCGGGGGACGGGTGAAGACCGCCAAGCGCGGGAAAACCACCATTTTGTGGGCGGAGGACGACGGCAAGAGCGGGAAGCCGCCTTCTTGGATAGCAGTAAAAAAAAAAAAAATCTGGAAAGGCAACAGAAGCAACTGATGGAGAAAATGGAGCAGGAGCACACCAACCATCTGCGCGAGGGGGCCGAACGAATCAAAGCTGATTCAGGTTCTGAAGGTGCGTGCCATAATCTGGTGTCAGAAGAGTTAACGGTCAGCCAACTCCTTCATATGCTGAGGGACAAGACTCTGAAATGGGAAAAACCTGAACACGAGCTGCGATCTTCAAAGGAAAAGGGTTCGGAGCTCTCAAAAGTCATTGAGATGGCTGATATGACGACACAGACTGAAACGACTGCAACAGAGCAGCCATTGGATGCCAAAAGTACGCTGACTCATGTCAATGTAGAACAACAGACCGCTGAAACAGCTGCTCCGGTAGAGGGATTGCATAGTCCGATCAATCAATCTCAAAAGGAAGTTGAAGTATTAAAATCACAAATGAGGTCACTAGTAAACGACTTGCTGAAAGCCCAGAAAAAGCTGGATGCAGAGGTACACATGAAGAAGTCTCTTCAGGAAAGATGTCTGGATTTGGAACAAGAGCTGGCTAACGTCCAGCTGGGTATGGAGGAAATAGACGACCCTCTCACTGGTCTAGCTCAGGACGACACCGAATATTACCATGACCTGGTGGACGACACCGAATATTACGATGTCCTGTCCTGCCCAGCTTGTAACTTCGACTCCCAAAGTGCAGAAATCATGGAGGAGCACCAAAAGTCTACGGAACATCGGGAGAAGCTGGCTCTACGACGGAAACAGGAGGAAGAGAAGGAGGAACTGCGCATGCAGCTGGCAGCTGTGGCAGCTGACAATGGAGCCCAGAGAGTCTCCAAGAAGCAGAAAAGGAAAAGTAAAAACAGAAGATGACCCATCTGAACCATTATCACCTCTACCAGATCACACACGTGGTCCCTCCGAACGGAGCCAAATCAGTTCGGAAGTTCAAGCTGTTAAATCCATGAAAGGACTATTGAATGAGTAACGTGAACCGACTACACCACAGAGATTGAATCTGTGAACTGTTTTCCGCAGAGACTGAATCTGTGATATGTTACGTTAAACATGAAGTTATATATGTATATATGTTATTACGTTATGTTAAATGGGGGGGATGACTATAAAGCTAAGAAGGGAGGAGTGTTGTGTATGTAACCTGTTCCACCTTAAGAGAGCTTAAGCCTGTTCCACCTTAAGAGATGTACTACTTTCTCAGGCTGCTGTAGACGTAATACCGGGGGTGAACACACCGGTATATAAGCACTGTGCAGTAATCTTGTATTCAGTGTAGTCCCTACCTCCAACCAGTAAAGACCTGTTTTATTGTTACTGATTAAGTCTGAGTATTAATTACTTGAACAACTCACAGACTTAACATAAAGGGGGAGAAAAGCAAAACCTGTTAAGAGAAGTGAAAAAACAGGGAGCACATCACATCAGTGGAGAAGCTGAGAAAGAAGATGACGTGTTCATAATGCATAGTATGGTAAGGACATTCCAAAAGTGGATCCTATCACTTTGCAACTGATAGTAAATGACACTAAGGTCAACTTTGAGGTGGATACTGGATGTGGCATAACCATAATGAACAGGGAAGAGTATTCAAAATTGTGGAACCGTGCAAAAGTTCCAGAGTTAAAGTCTTGCTCTATGAAGCTTAAAACCTATACCGGTGAATGAGTGGCAACATTGGGTACAGCTATTGTAACTGTGAAACACAGGGACACCATGGAACAGCTACCTATAGTTGTAGTATCGGGTTCTGGACCAAATTTGTTAGGTCGGGGCTGGATAAAAGAACTTAAATTAGATTGGGGAGCAATAAATCAAATGGAGAGAGGCAAACAGTTGTCTTTGCAAGACGTGTTGATTAAACATGAGAACGTATTCAAGGAAGAACTTGGAACATTTAATGGACCCCCAGCTAAGATTTATGTAGACAAGGAGGCACTGCCAAGATTTTTTAAACAACGACCTGTGCCTTATGCCATGAAACTGAAGGTAGAGGCTGAGCTTGATCGTCTTTTGAGGAAGAACATTCTGGAACCCGTAAAATGTTCAGAATGGGCAGCTCCAATTGTACCTGTTTTAAAACCAGACAATTCGGTAAGAATCTGTGGAGATTATAAATTGACTGTAAATAGGGTATCCAAACTAGAACAGTATCCTATTCCTAAAACTGAGGATCTTTTTGCAAACCTGGCTGGAGGGAAGAAATTCACGAAACTGGATATGAGTCATGCTTACTTGCAGATTACACTAGATGAGGAATCCAAGAAGTATGTAACCATAAACACACACAAGGGTTTGTTTACCTATAACCGCTTGCCATTTGGTATCTCATCTAGTCCAGCTATCTTCCAGAGAACTATTGAGGGTGTACTGCAAGGGATTCCACATGTTTCCATCTATCTGGATGATATTCTGGTGACGGGAAGAACCGACCAGGAGCATCTGAGCACTCTGAGAGAGGTACTTCAAAGATTGGATAAGGCTGGGTTACGGCTCAAGAGGAGTAAGTGCACTTTCATGGGGAATGAGGCCGTGTTCCTGGGACACAGAGTGGACGCCACCGGGCTCCATCCAATCAAGGAGAAGGTAAAAGCACTGCAGGAGGCACCAGATCCTACAAATGTGACTGAGTTAAGAGCTTACCTGGGACTGCTAAACTATTATAACAGGTTTTTGCCAAACTTGTCAACAGTGTTAGCACCTCTTCACAAACTACTGCGCAAGGAGACACAGTGGCAGTGGGAAGAGGAACAGAGGGTTTCATTTGAACAATCCAAGAAACTGATGCTGTCCTCGGATGTGCTAGTTCACTACAATGCAGAGAAAGACATTATTCTCTTTTGTGACGCTTCACCTTACGGGGTGGGGGCAGTTCTTTCACACTGTATGGAAGATGGAACAGAAAGACCGATAGGGTTTATGTCTCGAACTCTGACCCCAGTGGAAAAAAAAACTATTCCCAGTTGGATAAAGAGGGATTAGCAGTAATGTTTGGGTTACAGCGGTTTCATAAGTATATATATGGCAGGAAATTCACCATATGCACCGATCATAAACCTCTTCTATCTCTTTTCAATGAGATGAAAGCAGTACCACAGATGGTGTCACCCCGAATCCAGAGATGGGCAGTGACGTTGAGGGCATATGAGTATGCCATCGTTTACAAAGCGGGAAAGTACCATGGGAACGCAGATGCCATGAGCTGTCTTCCACTACCAGGTACACCTATCCGTGCAGCTCCAGAGGACAGAGTTTTGATGTTGGAGGACACGGACATGGCAATTGTGACCGCAGAACAAGTAAGGACATGGATCAGTAAAGATCCAGTACTGTCTAGAGTCCGAGAATATGTGATGAGGGGTTGGCCACAACATCCGGAAGGGACTGATTTCACAGCTTACAATGTCAGGAAGACAGAGCTGAGTGTGCAGGATGGTTGCGTGTTGTGGGGAGCTCGAGTGATTATTCCACAGCCAGCACGACCGTCTATCCTAGTGCAACTACATCAGTGTCATCCTGGAGTTTCACGCATGAAAGCATTGGCAAGGAGTTACTTGTGGTGGCCAAAGCTAGATGAGGTGATAGAAAATCTTGTCAAGACATGCAGCACTTGTCAAGAACACAGGAAGGCACCGGCAGCGGCTCCACTCCACCCCTGGGAGTGGCCGGATAAACCATGGAGAAGATTACACGTTGATCATGCGGGTCCATTCATGGGAAAGATGTTCCTCATAATCATTGATGCACATTCCAAATGGATGGATGTGTATCCTGTAAATTCTGCTTCATCTACAGTTACTATAGACTGCCTGCGTAGGAGTTTTAGTAATCAAGGGATACCGGAGACCGTAGTAAGTGACAATGCCACGTGTTTTGTGAGTACAGAAACAAAAGAGTTCATGAGAAACAATGGCATAGTACACGTGACTTCAGCTCCATATCATCCGTCTTCAAATGGACTTGCGGAGAGAGCCGTACAAACATTTAAGGAGATGATGAAAAAAAGTGCGGAAGGGAGTTTGACAGCAAAGGTGTCACGAGTTCTGTTCAGCTACAGAATAACACCTCAATCTACCACAGGACTCTCTCCTGCTGAGTTATTGTTAGGACGTCGACTACGCTCCACTCTTGACCTGGCTCACCCAGATCTAAAAAGGAAGGTGGAAAACCGACAGTTCAAACAAAAGGAGAACCATGACAGAAGGACAAAGAGCCGCAGTTTTGGAGAAGGAGATGCGGTCCTTACCAGAAATTTCAGTTATGGTCCAAAATGGATTCCTGGCATCATAGATTCAATGACTGGTCCAGTTTCATATAAGGTCATGTTGGGAACTGGTCAGGTAGTACGCAGACATGTGGATCAGATACTGACCAGACAAAGGGAAATCGAACTGGAGGTTCCAGAGGAAATGTTGGAGGACAGGTTGGTCCCCAGTTAGCCAAATGCACTGGTGGTACCAGCCGCACGAACAGAGACAGTTATACCTGGACCCCTTAATCAAAAGGAAACCATTGTAGCAGAGTCAGATACTCTGAGTACTGCTCAGGAGCAGCAGGTGGCTTTACCACAACCAAGCAGGGACTTGACTGTAAGACATTCAACAAGGTCTCACAAGCCACCAGAGCGATTGATCACAACCTGCTAGATCGTTCAGGATGGACTATCGTTAAAGGAGTTTCCTTATGGACTTTTAAGAATGTTGTTAAGAATTGTTGTAACTTAAGAGGGGGGGGGAATATAGTAATCTCGGATGTAATGCTTAAGTTGTCCACCAGAGGGAGACAAATGCTAAGGGGATTATAATTACTAGTCTTAAGGTAAAATTGCATTATGGGTAGAATGACATCATAGGATCCACCATCTTAGATTGCTCGTGCAGTTGAATTGATGTGCATGCCTGTAGTTGTGAGAGCTCTGTTCTCTCCTGGTTCTGTGTAAATTAAAAGCAAAGTTTTGAGTTCCTGAAGTCTCACTTATATCCCTTATTTGGACCTTAACCACCCGGTTATAACAGTTGACGTGTGCTGCTTGCACTTGACTTCCGCTTGCTCCCGGCGAACAGACTCGAGGTGTTCTGTGCCTTCCTGGATGCTTCTCCTCCACTTTGAGCGGTCTTGGGCTAGGGATTCCCAGGTGTCGGTGGGGATGTTACACGTTTTCAAGGAGGCTTTGAGGGAGTCCTTGAAGTGTTTCCTCTGCCCACCTGGGGCTCTCTTGCCGTGTCGGAGCTCCGAGTAGAGCGCTTGTTTTGGGACTCTCGTATCGGGCATGCGGACGATGTGACCCGTCCATCGGAGCTGATCAAGCGTGGTCAAAGCTTCGATGCTGGGGATGTTGGCCTGAGCGAGAACACTGACGTTGGTGCGCCTATCCTGCCAATGGATTTGCAGGATCTTACGGAGGCAGCATTGGTGGTACCTCTCCAGTGCTTTGAGGTGCCTGCTGTACATGGTCCATGTCTCTAAGGCATACAGCAGGGCTGGTATCACTACTGCTCTGTAGACCATGAGCTTGGTGCTGGGTTTGAGGTTCTGGTCTTCAAACACTCTCTTCCTCAGGCGACCGAAGGCTGCACTGGCACACCAAAGGCGGCGTTGGACTTTGTCATCGATGTCTGCCCTTGTTGACAGTAGGCTCCCGAGGTATGGAAAGTGGTCCACGTTGTCCAAGGCCTTGTCTTGGATTTTGATAATCGGGGAGCAGTACTGTGTGGCGGGGGCAGGTTGGTAGAGGACCTTTGTCTTACGGATGTTTAGTGTAAGGCTCATGCTCTCGTACACTTCGGTGAAGGTGTTCACAATAGTTTGGAATTCGACCTCCGAGCGTGCGCAGACGCAAGCATTGTCTGCATACTGTAATTCGACGACAGAAGAAGGGATGACCTTGGATCTGGACTGGAGGCGACGGAGGTTGAACAGTTTCCTGTTTGTTCTGTAAATTAGCTCCACTGCACCTCCCTCCTGAGTGCGTGCTGATCCCACCACAGCATATGGTAGCTGCCCTGGATGGTGATGGTCTTCCTCTTTTGATGTGCTGTCAAACACATCCAACATGCCTTCCACCCTGATCTTGTGAGTTTGAAAGCCTCCAAAGTTTAGAAAACGCTGTCTCCACACAAGAACTCTCTGCCAATCTTTTGCCAGAGGGAACTGAGACAGCAGCTGCAATAAGTCAACGTTTATTCAGATGGGGCAATCACAAGTTTAAATACCCACCTGAGCTGTGGCTCCATCTCGCCTCCGTTTCATGGGTCAGTTTCCCGAGCCCCAGGTAACCCACGCTGGAGACGTTAAATTTAAAGCTAATTAAAATCCAATTTACAAACACCTCATTAACCTCTCCTAAGGATGTTAATTGCACCAATAAGTACCCGCCCGCCTGCACTAATTAAAACCCTGACTTCGGCGAGTAGATTACTCGCAGGCCTCCAAACGTGCCTCGGGTAATCTCGGATGTGGACGCGCTCGAGCCGGGTTGCAGTCGCAATCAAAAACACAATTATTTTAACTACCCACCTGTCCCCGTTCTTGGGGGTTAAAACAGCCCCCCCCCCCCCCCCCCCCCGTGTCTGACCATTGATTCTGTGCGTGTGGTGGGAAAGTAGATAAAGAAATACCTCATTTGCTCGACCAATATTATTTTGTTCTGGTGTTTTTTTTTCAGAGGCATGTATTAGTGCCAGCTTGGCTCAGTATGGTAAAACTCTTAGCTCTGTGTCACGGAGGCCGTGGGTTCAAGTTTCGCTCCAGGACTTGCGACATGCAATTTAGGCTGACCCTTCAGCACAGTACTGGGGAGGTGGGGCGCTGCTGCAGTGTCAAAGGAGCTGTCCTTTGGATGAGATACTAAACTGAAATCCAGCCTGTTGGTTCAGGTGGATGCTAAACGTCCCACGCCTCTGGCTGAAGAACAGCACAGAGAGTTCTCCTGGTGTCGCGGCCAACATTTTCCCCTCAACCAACACAACCAAAAAAAAACTGTTCGTCTTAGTTCTGTTTGCGGGATCTTGCTGTGTGCCTAATGGCTGCATAACGATAGTCACAACTCTTCAAAAGCAATTAATAATACATGAAACGATGTTTAGGTGAGATGCACTATAGAAATGCATATCTCTTTTTTCTAGTGTGTAGACTATCTGCTATTTCACAACATAAGTGTCCTCTTCCAAGTAGAAATATTTTGGCACAACATGCGAACACATTTTGTATAGTTCCAGTAAACAAACTGAATGCAATATGACCTGTGGTGTTTGGCAGTACAGACACTTCACTGTCAAAGTCAGAGTGGCGCTATGATTTAATGCAGTTTATGGAACCAGTATGGGGAAAAAAGATTGGAAGTATAAAGTACAGTAATCAGGACCACTCAACCCGTTAGCATGGCCATTTGTGCAGATACACACGAAAAGATTATCACATTCTTTGCATTCTCCAACAAGGTAGTAAGTATTTTTGTTCTGTTAAGATTTACGGGATGAATTTAATAACCGAGAACAGACGTGGCCTCGGAAACAAAAGTATAAAGAAAATGCAAAAAAACGGCTGGAACTCTGAAACAGAAAATAGAAAATACTGGAAATACGCAGCAGGTTGGCCAATGTTTGAAGAGTAAAAATATTGATTAATATTCCCTATCTCAGTGACCTCCTCCAGCCCCACAACCCTCCCGATCTCTGTGACCTCCTCCAGCCCCAACCCCTCTCTCTCTCTGTGACCTCCTCCAGCCCCACCCCACCCTCTCTCTATGATCTCCTCCAGCCTCACCCCCTCCCTATCTCTGTGACCTCCTCCAGACCCACCCCGCTCCCACTCTCTGTGACCTCCTCCAGCCCCACAACCCTCCCTCTCTCTATGACCTCCTCTGTAAGGTTTGCAAAATTCTGCAGATTCCCTCAAACCAAGAAGATTACTGTTTTTAAAGAATGTTGGGCCAAAAAGGGGCTTATGGTTAAAAGCCCAGGATGTTGGTTATTTTAAAAGGACATGTCCAGGCCTGTGGAAGGCTGTGACAAAGGGGTTGGGATGGCCCTCTGTAAAACAAGCAGTTTGGGTATTGGCATAGGCCAAACTGTCTGGGAATGTTCTGGACTGTCTCAGCCATTTCAAATAAATGACAAAAGGCCTACAGAAGAGCAGCTCCCGCCAAAATTACAGAGCCATCAAGAATATGCATAATGCAGTACATGCCACTGATCAACAAAAGGGACCCTGAACCCAGCAGGAGAAGACAAAACTTACTAATTGGACCAAAAATTAAACAACCATTAAATGCCAATTTAGGTTTCGATGGACCATCCCGAAACTAGTTTACACCAACTTAAATCAATTAAAAATAGATGGGACCAGCTCAATACCCGTCAAAGAATTCAAAACTATTAATGTTAACGAGCCCGCCAAAATTGACAATGGGCCAGAGAAGATTTGGCAGGCAGATAAGCAAGGCCTCAAACAGTATAATTGAGGCCTGCTTTTTCAGTTGAAACATTCATTGGGACAATCGATCGACGGAAGGACAACGGTCGGAGAATCGGAGATTGACGGAAGGACAACAGAAGGAGAATGGAAGGAAAGGAGAAAGGAATCGCGACAACCAAGGGCCCCAAGAAACAAACAACCAACAATATTACCAACAACTAGGTAATACTGGGCCACCGCAACCAACAAGAAACCAACCTGGAAGAAACCGAAGATTCGCAAGTTTGTTTCCACTCTACAAGATATCCTGACTTACCCTGGGTAAGATTTGATGAAAAAGACTCTAAACCCTATACATAACCAAAGGAAATTGGGTACTTACCCGACAGATCCAATACGCACCCGACCGCATCAGTGGACACGCGAAGACTGAAAAAGCAACGCAGGTGAAGTCGTCTACCACATCTGGGGTACGGCAGGCCCCAACTGCCACACCTAGAAAACCCCGAAATTGTGAACCTCTACAACAGTCAAGAAAGTCATTTGGTGAGCATTTTCCCTGGTCCTCTGGAGTCCAACTTAGTTAGTGTAGTGGGATTGGGAGGGGTGAAGTATTCCATCTATTGTTATTCTCCCTCGTATATTCCGAAGTGGTCCCCCTTTTAGAGTGATAAGATTATTGTGTTGTGTATATTTTCTTGTCTCAAATAAAATCCAAGTTCTTTTCACCAACTCAGTTGTCTGTTGCATTTTCATTACAACCCCCAAATAAGTCCAGGGTCTAGAACCAAGGGAGTGGGAGTGATTCAAATCACTGAGGAGTCAGAGACAAAGCTGACCACACACACCACCCCTTACAGAAAATGGCGACCGCGGCAGGACTTTGGCAAAAGGCACAGTCTAAGGATAAGGGGTAAGCCATTTAGGACAGAGATGAGGAGGCATTTCTTCACCCAGAGAGTGGTGAACCTGTGGAATTCTCTACCACAGAAGGCAGTAGAGGCCAATTCATTAAATATATTCAAGAAGGAGTTAGATATATTTCTTAAGGCTAAAGGGATCAAGGGATACGGAGCGAAGGCAGGAACAGGGTACTGAATTTGGACGATCAGCCATGATCTCATTGAATGGCGGAGCAGGCTCGAGGGGCCGAATGGCTTACTCCTGCTCCTATCTTCTATGTTTCTATGTAATGCAATAGACCCTGTGTTTGACGAAAGAACGAAGATGTAAGACAGGATTTCCTCTTATGTGTTTGCGAAGGTGAATATCACCAAGAAATGGGTGACCAGTCTGTTGCGCACTGAGCGTCCCACAGACACTGCAGCCAAATGGACTGAGAGCAAGGATCACGAGAAGTCGGTGGAAAAGGCCATCTGGTTGGTCTGCGCCCTGCGACAGATCCAGCTTTTAGATCAGCACATTAAAATGTTAACAGAAGAGGCTCCAAGAGGCAGCCAAACTGTCTCAAGCAAGAGCTGTAGCAGGGGAGGGATTACTGCAGGAATTACAGGCCCAAAGTCAGGAGAAGTTACAGATAGCGGAGAAACACAGGAACAGACATGAGTATTTTCGGTGTCAATTCACCGCGGCTAAAAGCAATGAGTTAGTGTTAAGAGAAGAGAACGCTCGCCTAACCAGACAGTTAAAAGAACAGGAGGAAAGGTTAAGAGACGTGCAGGCAGCTTATAAGGTAGCAAGCACTAGGGAGTTTGAAGCGGGAGATCACGGCCCCTGTCAAAAGCAGATCGACAGTTTAAAACTTGCTCTGTCCAGGGCAAAAGGCATGGTATGCCTAGTGAGCCCGGGTGCGACCCGGGTGGACCTGGAAGTAGAAGGAGAAACTGTTCAGACGTCACCTGTGGCACCGGGGAACGACCCGGTTGGGCAGCAGGAGGGACAAGCAATCTGTAGGGAGGGCAGGGAGGAGTGCACACCACCACCACCTGTGGCGCCGGGTTTTAACTCGGTTTGGCAGCAGAAAGCAAGCCAATGCAGGAAAGGTCGGAGCCGGGGCCGATGTGCCCGGCTCGGCAGCAAAGGTTTGGCCTGCCCGGCGGTGGTGGGGGCCAGGGGCCCCTTGAAAGCCAATTCGTGATTCCCCACGGTACCCAACAACTTAGGGCTATGGTAAGCCACCTGAACAAACTCACCCAGTAGGGAGACCCCTCAGACCACTTCATGGAAGTGGAACAAGCAGCAGGCATCAACGAGTGAGACGACTCTGAGATGGCCAAAATGCTCCTGTTCTCCCTGGATGGCAAGTTGTACCAGTCCCTCTCTGCTAAGAGCAAGAAGGGACAGGGCGGGTACGCCGCCATCCAGGAGCAAGTTCTGGAGGCGATGGGGGATGAACAATGGTAGTCCTTTCTCCCGGGTGGAGAAGACTACACAATTAGCAGGGGAGACCCCACAGGCTTTCGCAGACAGGCTGTGGCCTGTGTATAAGAGTACCTGTAATGGGGATCTCGACCGGACTAACTTGAACCAGGACGAGCTGGCCCACTGGCTCCGGAGTCTGGTGGCAAACAGCTTGCCACGGATCAAGGCCAAGGCCGAGCTGTGGTTCGACCCAAAGGGCCCCCAAGTCACCGAGGAGACAGTGGTTAGACAACTGACCCTGGCTTACCGCAACGGTAGAGGGGCAGAAGAACCACAAACGAAGGGAAAGGTTCACGAATTAAAACCAAGCCAAAGTAAGAAAGAATGGCACCAGGGAGGGGATAATCCTTCCGATACGAGGTGTAACTGCTTCGGGTGTGGGAAAAGTGGGCATTGGAGAAGGGACTGGAGAAATCCTTGGAAGGATAGTGTGGGAAAAAACTCCCCAGCTCCTGCCCCAAAGACAGAAACACCGACCTCTCCCCCCACAGTTGATTCATTAGTAGCTGCACTTCGAGTTTTGTTGGCTGGCCCAGGGAAGGTAGCCACAGCCACGGGTGCTTTAACTCCATCTGCCCCATTTAACACGGACTTATAACTAGAGCCAGCGCAGCCTGTCTATCTGTGTCCCCTTGAGTACGATGTATGGAAGAGACCGCTTGTTAAGATGGAGGTGGAAAAGGTGAAAGGGACCTATCTGTTGGACACGGGAGCATCAAGCACCATTGTCTATTCAGATAACCCCACCGCCTCACCTCTGTCTAACGGGGTCCCGTACAGCTTAGTGGGGTTTACAGGTAATGAGCAGGTTGGCTCGTTCTCTATCCCGCTGTCCATTCATTTAGGAGCACTCCACACCAAGTGGACTTGTGTTTTAATGAAGTGGGAGCAGGAAGGGAAAGGGATCCTGGGGGCTGATTTTATTATAGGCCACAGGATTCTAGTGGATCTTAGGAACCACTGTCTGTGGGGAGCATGCAGCGGCAAAGAAAACGAAGTAGTGGTTATCCCAGGAAAACAGGGAAAGGGGACCTTGTGTACCCTAAAACCAAAGGAGGGTTACGACCTCGAACAAATGGTCAGTAACACTCCAGTGGAGTACCAGGCATTTGTGCGAGCACACCTCGGCGCATTTGCCACTCACAAACACGATTGTGGGAGGGTGAATGGGGTCGAGGTTAGTGTAGACGGGGACCCCATGACCCGACCACAAAAGCAGTATAATTTCCCCAAGGAGGCGGAGGCAGACATGGAAACGGCCATGATCTCTCTGGTCAAACAGGGGGTATTGAGACTGATAGCCACCCATGTAAATTCTCCGTTGTGGCCGGTTAGGAAACCGGACAACTCCTGGAGAGCCACGGTGGACTATCGGGTACTCAATCGAAACATCCCCGCCTGTGCACCCACAGTCGCAGCTGGCGCCGACCTCATTGGAAGTATTCCAGCCTCCGCGACCACCTTCACGGTGCTGGATATTTCCAATGGGTTTTGGTCCATCCCTCTACGGAGAGAGGACCAGTACAGGTTCGCCTTCACGTTTAAAGGCCAACAATACACCTGGAACTGCCTACCTCAGGGTTTCCACAACAGCCCCAGCATTTTTCACCAGTGTATGGCAGATTGTTTAAAGGGCTTTAGCCGGCCCTGACAGTTAGTTCAGTATGTGGATCACCTGCTCCTATTCACCGATGAAGGAGAGGAACATGGTCCACTACTGGCTGAACTGCTGGAGTTGCTCAGGCAGGAAGGTTTTAAAGTAAACCCCAAGAAGGTACAGATCGGCCGACAGGAAGTAAAATTCTTCGGGCTGGCTGTGCGCGCAGGGGAAAGGGCCATCGATAAAGCCAGAAGGGAAGCAGTGCAGGAGTTACCAGCCCCCAATACAGTGACAGGAGTGAGATCTTTTCTAGGGCTAACCGGGTACTGCAGAGATTTTATTGAGGATTACGCAGCCACAGCAGCCCCTCTGCTCCGACTCCTACATAAGGGAGTGGAGTGGGTTTGGGATGAGGGTTGCGAGGCAGCATTTGTAAAACTCAAGCAAGATCTGCAGACCGCGCCGGCTCTAGGGGCCATTGATGGGGGAAAAGAGTTCTTCTTGGAGGTAGCAGCCAGCGGGGACAGTCTGAGTGCAGTGCTGCTCCAGGAGCGGCACGGCCAGCTGAGACCGGTGGTTTACTCCTCCAGGATACTCATGGATGTGGAGAAGGGCTATTCCAACTGAGAGGCACCTCCTCGCCAGTCACTGGGCTGTGAAAAGATCATTGATCTTCACAGGCACCTCGCCCATCACCCTCCTCACCCATCACACACCCACCCAAATGCTCCTAGATGGGATAATTAAAGATGGGACAGTGAGCAGTGCCCGCATTGCTCGCTGGATCCTGCTTCTCTCCCAGATGGACCTAAGGGTGAAAGGTCTTTGCGAGCCGAAGCTCGCAGCCAACATGATTTATCCAGGGATGGCCCACCGGTGTTCCATTGAAGGAGTATGGGAAGTCAACATTGGTTTTCGGACCGGGATACACCCCACAGGCCGCGAAATCTATGTAGACGGTTCGAGCACAGTGTCTGCTGGGTGTGGAGTTTATGACCCGGGGCAGACATTGCCCTGGCAATTAAACTCCCCAGCACCATGAGCGCCCAGCAGGCTGAACTGTCCGTGGTAGTGTACGTGGTTACACACCCCGAGAAATGACCTACCCCATACACGATTTGCTCGGACAGCATGTTCACATGCAATTCGTGTACCTGGCCATCTGGTCCCGTCGCGGGTACACCTCCGCTGACGGGAGACCCCTGGCAATCAAGCCTCTGCTGGAGAAAATCATGACAGCCATAGGGGAGGAAGGGAAGGTCTATATCCATAAGGTTAAACATAGAAAACATAGAGATAGGAACAGGAGTAGGCCATTCGGCCCTTCGAGCCTGCTCCGCCATTCAATGAGATCATGGCTGATCTTCGTCTGAGATCATAGCTGATCTTACCAGTTCAGTACCCCGTCCCCGCCTTTTCTCCGTAACCCTTAATCCCCTTAGCCTTCAGAAATATATCCAATTCTCTCTTGAAAATATTTATTGAATTAGCCTTCACAGCCCTCTGTGGCAGGGAATTCCACAGGCTCACCACTCTTTGAGTGAAGAAATTCTTCCTCATCTCTGTTTTAAATGATTTGCCCGCTATTTTTAGACTGTGGCCCCTGGTTCTGTGCTCCCCTGCCATTGGAAACATTCTCTCTGAATTCAGCCTGTCCAGGCCTGCCATAATTTTATATGTTTCGATAAGATCCCCTCTCAATCTTCTAAACTCCAGTGAGTACAAGCCCAAACTATTCAATCTCTCCTCGTAGGTCATTCCCGCCATTCCAGGTATCAGCCTGGTGAATCGCCGCTGCACTCTTTCCATGGCAAGAACATCCTTCCGCAGATGGGGCGACCAAAACTGTACACAATACTCCAGATGCGGTCTCACCAGCACCTTGTACAGCTGTAGTAAGGTATCCCTATTTCTATACTCGAACCCCCTTGATATGAAGGCCAACATACCATTTGCCTTCTTAATCGCCTGTTGCACCTGCATGCTCTCCTTCAGTGACTGGTGCACAAGAACACCCAGGTCCCTCTGCACTTCCCCATCTCCCAATCTATTGCCATTTAGATAATAATCCACCCTCCTGTTTTTACCCCCAAAGTGGATAACCTCGCATTTATCCACATTATAGTGCATCTGCCACGTATCCGCCCATTCCCCCAACCTGTCCAAATCGCACTGTAGCCTCCTGACATCCTCATCAGAGCCCACCCCTCCTCCTAGTTTAGTGTCGTCAGCGAATTTGGAAATATTGCATCCAATTCCCTGATCCAGATCATTTATATATATTGTGAACAGCTGGGGTCCCAGGACAGATCCTTGCGGCACCCCGCTGGTCACTGCCTGCCACTCCGAAAACGAGCCGTTTATTCCAACTCTCTGTTTTCTATCCGCCAGCCAGTTCTCTATCCACGTTAATACTTTGCCCCCAATCCCATGAGCCTTAATTTTGCATGATAATCTTTTGTGTGGAACCTTATCGAAGGCTTTCTGGAAGTCAAGGTACACCACATCCACTGGCTCTCCCCCATCTATTTTACCAGTTACTTCCTCAAAAAATTCCAGCAGATTAGTCAAACACGATTTACCCTTTGTAAATCCATGTTGACTCTGTCCGATCCTTTCCCCATTTGTCAAGTGCTCCGCTATTTTATCCTTAATAATGGACTCTAGCATTTTGCCCACAACCAATGTAAGGCTTACTGGTCTATAATTCCCTGCTTTCTCTCTACCCCCCTTTTTAAATATTGGGGTAACATTAGCTACCCTCCAATCCACGGGTACTGTTCCCGAGTCAATGGAGTTCCGGAAGATGATCCTTAGAGCATCTGCTATCTCCAGGGCCACCTCCTTAAGTACCCTAGGATGTAGTTTATCAGGCCCCGGGGATTTGTCGGCCTTCAGTCCCCTCAACTTACCCAACACCATATCCCTAGAGATACTAATTTCTGTCAGCTCCTCCCTCTCATTAGTCCCTATGTTTGTCGATATTCCTGGGAGGTTATTTGTGTCCTCCTTTGTGAATACAGAACCAAAGTATGAGTTTAATTGGTCTGCCATTTCCTTATTCTCCATTATATATTCTCCCGAATCGGACTGCAAGGGACCGACTTGGGATTTTACCAGTCTTTTCCTCCTGATATACCGATAAAAGCTTTTGCAGTCTGTCTTTATGTTTGCTGCAAGTTTACTTTCGTATTCTATTTTCCCCTTCCTGATTAATCCCTTTGTCCTCTTTTGCTGTATCCTGTACTGCCCCCAATCTTCCGGTCTGGTGCTTTTTTTTGCCAGTTGATATGCCCTTTTTTTTGATTTTATGCTGTCCCTAATTTCCCTCGTTATCCACGGTTGAGTCACCTTTTTAGGTTTATTTTTATGCCAAACCGGTATAAACATGTTCTGGAATTCTTCCATTCTATCTTTGAATGCTTGCCATTGTCTATCCACTGTCAATCCCCCCAGAAACACCACCCAATCAATCTTACCCAATTCCCGTCTCATACCCTCGTAATTCCCTTTATTTAAGTTCTGGACCTTAGTCTCTGATTCAATTTCCTCACTCTCCATCTCGACTGAGAGCTCGATCATATTATGATCGCTCTGACCCAAGGCCCATTCAAAGACAGAACCCATGTGGGAGGGCAACCAAAAGGCAGATGAATTGGCCAAGCAGGGAGCTAGGGAAGGAAAGTTTTGGGACCCCTACCAGACAGCTTCGGTAGCCGCAATCGTCGCCATTTTCTGTAAGGGGTGGTGTGTGTGGTCAGCTTTACCACTGACTCCTGAGTGGTTCGAATCGCTCCCACTCCCTTGGTTCTAGACTTTGGACTTATTTGGGGGTTGTAATGAAATTGCAACAGACAACTGAGTTGGTGAAAAGAACATGGATTTTATTTGAGACAAGAAAATATACACAACACAATAATCTTATCACTCTAAAAGTGTAAAGTATGTGTCTATACTTAATCCAATAATGAAGAGACAGCTTGGAAGATTCAACGTAGGTCTTTACTTAATACCAACAGGCGGGAACTGAGGGGAGATCAGTACCCACAGTACTATTTATACCCCTATGGCCAGGAGTGGTACTATGGTATCACTACGCCCTACAAAGTAGTGCCGCCCTGGCCATAGGTTTAAAGTAACATACATATTACATACACAACAAAAAGGGGGAACACTTCGGAATATACGAGGGAGAATAACAATAGACAGAATACTTCACCCATCCCAATCCCACTACACTAACTAAGTTGGACTCCAGAGGACCAGGGAAAATGCTCACCAAACAACTTCCTTGACAGTTGTAGAGGTTTGCGATTTCGGGGTTTTCTAGGTGTGGCGGTTGGGGCCTGTCGTACCCCGGACGTAGTAGAAGACTTCACCTGCGTTGCTTTTTCAGTCTTCGTGTGTCCGCTGATGCGGTCAGGTGCGTATTGGATCTGTCGGGTAAGTACCCAATTTCCTTTGGTTAGGTATTGGGTTTAGAGTCTTTTTCATCAAATCTTACCCAGGGGTAAGTCAGGATAGCTTGTAGAGTGGAAACAAACTTGCGAATCTTTGGTTTCTTCCAGGTTGGTTTCTTGTTGGTCGCGGTGGCCCAGTATTACCTAGTTGTTGGTAATATTGTTGGTTGTTTGTTTCTTGGGGCCCTTGGTTGTCGCGATTCCTTTCTCCTTTCCTTCCGTTCTCCTTCTGTTGTCCTCCCGTCAATCTCCGATTCTTCGACTGTTGTCCTTCCGTCGATCGATTGTCCCAATGAATGTTTCAACTGAATAAGCAGGCCTCAATTATACTGTTTGAGGCCTTGCTTATCTGCCTGCCAAATCTTCTCTGGCCCATTGTCAATTTTGGCGGGCTCGTTAACATTAATAGTTTTGAATTCTTTGACGGGTATCGAGCTGGTCCCATCTATTTTTAATTGATTTAAGTTGGTGTAAACTAGTTTTGGGATGGTCCATCGAAACCTAAATTGGCTTTTAATGGCTGTTTAACCTTTGATCCGATTAGTACGTTTTTTCTTCTCCTGCTGGGGCCAGGGTCCCTTTTGTTGGTCAGTGGCATGTACTGCATTATGCATACTCTTGATGGCTCTGTAATTTTGGCAGGAACTGCTCTTCTGTAGGCCTTTTGTCATTTATGTGAAATGACTGAGACAGTCCAGAACCTTCCTAGACAGTTTGGCCTATGCCAATGCCCAAACTGCTTGTTTTACAGAGGATCATCCCACCCCTTTGTCGCAACCTTCCACAGGCCTGGACATGTCCTTTTAAAATAACCAAAATCCTGGGGTTTTAACTTTAAGCCCCTTTTTGGCCCAACATTCCTTAAAAACAGTAATCTTCTTGGTTTGAGGGAATCTGCAGAATTTCGCAAACCTTACTCCTTCAGCCCCACCCCCTCCCTCTCTCTGTGACCTCCTCCAGCCCTACAACCCTCCCTATCTCTGTAACCTCCTTCAGCCCCACAACCCTCCCTATCTCTGTGACCTACTCCAGCCCCACAACCCTCCCTATCTCTGTGACCTCCTCCAGCCCCACAACCCTCCCTCTCTCTGTGACCTCCTCCAGCCCCACCCCCTCCCGATCTCTGTGACCACCTCCAGCCCCACCCCCTCCTGATCTCTGTGACCTCCTCCAGCCCCACAACCCTCCCTATCTCTGTGACCTCAACCAGCCCCACAACCTTCCCTCTCTCTGTGACCTCCTCCACCCCACCCCCTCCCTCTCTCTGTGACCTCCTCCAGCCCCACAACCCTCCCTCTCTCTGTGGCCTCCTCCAGCCCCACAACCCTCCGAGATCTCTGTGACCTCCTCCAGCCCCACAACCCTCCGAGATCTCTGTGACCTCCTCCAGCCCCACAAACCTCCGGGATCTCTGCGCTCCTCCAATTCTGGCCTCTTGCCCATCCCCGATTTTCATCGCTCCACCATTGGCGGCCGTGCCTTCAGCTGCCAAGGCCCCAAGCTCTGGAATTCCCTCCCTAAACCTCTCCGCCTCGCTCTCCTCCTTTAAATCACTCCTTAAAAACCTCCCTCTTTGACCAAGCTTCTGGTCACCTGTCCTAATATCTCCTCATGTGGCTCGGTGTCAAATTTTGTTTGATAATCGCTTCTATGAAGCGCCCTGGGACGTTTTACTACATTACAGGCGCTGTATAAAAGCAAGTTGCTGTTGATGTTAGATACCTGCTCCAGGTCAACCAGTAATCCTGGGGGGTGAGTGTCAGTGAGAGACTGAACAAAACCTGCTCTTGTGTTTAAAAAACAATCAAATTGTTGTTCTAAGACCCTTTGTCAGGACTCCATGGAAAGATTTTACCCCTAAAAACGTTATCCTGTTTTTATTATGTAGCAGCCAATTTGCGCACAGCAGGACCCCACAAACATCAAATGAGGCGAATGATCAGATAATCTGTTTTTGTTGGTGGAGGGGTGCTGTCCAGGACAGGCCCTTGCTCTTTTTTCAAATAGTGCCCTGGGCTTCTTTGATGCCCACCTGAGCACTCACACAGAGACTTGGCTTTACAGCTCGTTTGTAAGATGCCGTTTCCGAGAGTTCAGCGCTCAGAACGATATGAGGACTCAGAGGGTTAAATTATGAGAACAGGTTGGATAAACGTGGCTTTTATTCTCTTGAGTATAGAAGATTGAGGGGTAATCTGATCGAGGTGTTTAAAATCTTAAAAGGATTTGAGAGTGTAGATACGGCAAACTACTTACTGTGACGGGAATCAAGAACAAGGGGATATAATCTTAAAATTGGAGATGGGCTATTCACGAGTGTAATCATGACGCACTTTTACACACAAAAGGGTAGTAGAAATTTGGAACTCGCTTCCAAAAGGCTGTGGATGTTGGGTCAATTGGAGCTATCAAGACTGGGATAGATAGATTTTTGTTAACTAAGGGATAGAAACATAGAAACATAGAAGATAGGAGCCCCTCGAGCCTGCTCCGCCATTTAATGAGATCATGGCTGATCATCCAAATTCAGTACCCTGTCCCTGCTTTCTCCCCATATCCCTTGATCCCTTTAGCTTTAAGAAATATATCTAACTCCTTCTTGAATATATTTAATGAATTGGCCTCAACTGTCTTCTGTGGTAGAGAATTCCACAGGTTCACCAATCTCTGGGTGAAGAAATTCCTCCTCATCTCTGTCCTAAATGGCTTACCCCTTATCCTTAGACTGGGACCCCTGGTTCTGGACTCCCCCGCTATCGATATAGAGCAAAGGCGGGAAAATGGAGTTTCTCTCTAATCTACCCTATCAGTTCCCCTTAATAGCCTGAAAACATCATCAAAAATCATCCCTTAATCTTCTAGTCTGCTAGTAATAAAGCCATATGTTTTATTAACAGCCTTCTCAACTTGTCCTGTCACCTTCAAAGACTTGTGCACATAGGAACAGGAGTAGGCCATTCAGCCCCTCAAATTGAAATTAAAGTCCCAAGGGGGGCACTTTCGAAACGTGACCCCACACCAGACCGGAGTTATACCGGGGCTGGCGTGAACCTGGGAGACGTCTCACACCAATTGGCTTTGGTGAACTGGTGCAGCAGATTGGAACTTGACACGTGAGTTACACTGCTACTCATTGCATTGATATCCAGCCAAAACCACTTCAGAGTGATGCATGCGCTGCACCTTAAAGTGTAAATTGTTTTGTCTGTAAAGGCAGATGGATATTAGCTAACAAATGTAGCGTTCTCATACAGTGCCAGACTTACTATATTTCACTGGAGAAACAATCATTTGTTGAGAGCATTGTACCGTGGAAGTAATCCCCTTTGAATCTGGGCTGCTGTTGTACAAATGGTTGCACTGCTTTAGTACCAAATTTAGCTGTAGTTTGGTTGTGCTCTGCAAACATCTTTCATGCGTGAGAGGTTTCCTTGGCAGTTGCTCCTTTTAAGTTAGTGCAGTATCTTGAGATGGTTCTGGAGCCTTGGGCAGGTGTGGTGGTCTGGCTGCCTGGGGGGTACGTTTCTGGTCTCCGCAAGCTGGCTGCCTGACCAGCGTTCTGCACGATTTGTGGTCACCGGACCGAGGAATGGTTGATCCTGTCGGATTTTCTGGGGCCTGTCCTCCTTTAACGTGCACGGAGATCTCGGAGATTAGGCTCGGACCTAACGCTGGAAGCTCACCAAAAGGTTAAGGAGGGAGATAGGAATTCCGCAGTTTGAGGTATGAAACATAGAAACATAGAAGATAGGAGCAGGAGTAGGCCATTCGGCCCCTCGAGCCTGCTCCGCCATTCAATGCGATCATGGCTGATCATCCAATTTCAGTACCCTGTCCCTGCTTTCTCCCCATACCCCTGGATCCCTTTAGCCTTAAGAAATATATCCAACTCCTTCTTGAATATATTTAATGAATTGGCTTCTACTGCCTTCTGTGGTTGAGAATTCCACAGGTTCACCACTCTCTGGGTGAAGAAATTCCTCCTCATCTCTGTCCTAAATGGCTTACCCCTTATCCTTAGACTGTGACCCCTGGTTCTGGACTCCCCGATCATCGGGAACATCCTTCCTGCATCTAGTCTGTCCAGTCCTGTTAGAATTTTATAAGTTTCGATGAGATCCCCTCTCATTCTTCTAAACTCCAGCGAGTACAAGCCCAATCGTCCCAATCTCTCCTCATACGTCATTCCTGCCATCCCAGGTATCAGCCTGGTGAATCTTCGCTGAACTCCTTCCATGGCAAGAACATCCTTCCTCAGATAAGGCGACCAAAACTGCACACAATACTCAAGGTGCGGTCTCACCAAGGCCCTGTATGGGAAGAGAGGGATGAGAATCGGAGACTATTAATGCAACGAGTTTACATTTTGGCAACGTGAGGGAAAGTAGGGAGGAGGCCGGGTGTATTTGGAGCTTGGAATGAACAAGAGAGGAAAGTTCAGAGGAGCAGTGACCATGATTATCCAGATAAAATAAAATGGGGGTGGGCAGGGAGGGGTAGCATGAAATGATTTGGAGCCAGCACAGTGTCAAGTCAGCCATTAGAAGCTGATTTGCCAGCCTGTACAGGTGAAATGGAATTATACTACAATGGGCCTGAGTCTGGTTAGTACAGTAAGCCGGAGCTTTGTACCTGGGTGCTTAGATGCCCAGGTGGCTGATTCTTAATGCTCGGAGCAGCTCTTAAGGAGCTGCAGGCAAGACTTAAAGAGATGCGACTGCTTAAGGGCAAGTGGCTTTCCGTGGGGACAAAGGCTTTTTGGTTCTCTTTCCAAAGGCTCCTGGGCACAACAACAACAACAACTTGTATTTATATGGCACCTTTAACGTAGTAAAACGTCCCAAGGCGCTGCACAAGAGTATTTTAAGACAAAAAATTTGACACCAATCCACATAAGGATAAATTAGGGCAGGTGACCAAAAGCTTGGTCAAAGAGATAGGTTTTAAGGAGCGTCTTAAAGGAGAAAAGAGAGGTAGCGAGGCGGAGAGGTTTAGGCAGGGAATCCCAGAGCTTAGAGCCCAAGCAACAGAAGGCACGGCCACCAATGGTTGAGCGATTATAATCAGGGATCCTCAAGAGGGCAGAATTAGAGGAGCGCAGATACAGGAGATGAGAGTGGAAAAGAGGAGTGGATGTCAAGGTATATGTGGAGGCAGGAAACAGATTCTGTGGCCAAGGGATGGAGCGAAGCAGCACCAGAACCTGCATGAGTTTGTCCCGGCAGGGCACCCTCCCCAGAGGGAAGCAATGCAGGCCTTGCATATAAGCTGGTGGCCAAGGTCAATGTTGTGTATAGTATCCATCGGGCCTGGGAATCGAAGTGGAAGAATTTGGCAGATCTTAAGAGAACTGTTAAAGTATGGCTGCACAACAACAACAACAACTTCCGTTTATATAGCACCTTTAATATAGTAAAAGATCCCAAGGTGCTTCACAGGAGTGTAATCAGTCAAAAATTGATCCCGAGCCAAAGAAGGAGACATTAAGACAGGTGACCAAATGCTCGGTCAAAGAAGTAGGCTTTAAGCAGCGTCTTGAAGGAGGAGAGAGAGGTAGAGAGGCAAAGAGGCGGGGAGGAAATTCCAGAGCTTCGAACCTAGACAGCTGAAGGCATGGCCACCAACGGTGGGCTGAAGGAAGTGAGGGCTGCACAGGAGGCCAGAGTTCAAGGAACGCAGAGCTGTCGGAGGGTTGTAGGGCTGCAGGAGGTTACAGAGACAGGGAGGGGAGATGGCATTGAAGGATTTGAACACGAGGATGAGAATTTTTAAATCGAGGCATTGGTGGACCGGGAGCTAACGTAGATCAGCGGGCTCAGGGGTGATGGGTGAATGTGACTTGGTGCGAGTTCGGACACAGGCAGCAGAGAAGCAGCACCATATACCAGGTAGATAGTCCAAGTATGCAAAGCGTTGACACTGAACCTGTTACACATTTACTGCCAATCCTTCAGGAAAGCGTACAACTCCCTCATTGCTTACTCCATTCTCCAGCAGGGCACACATACAAGCTGCAATTTACAATTATAAGCCATGGGACATTAACATTTTAAAAGGCCTTCAGAGCTTAGCAGAAACTAAAAGACGTTGAAGGTTTTTGCTCTGTTTATCAACCTGAATCTCTAGAAGAGACTGAGTAAGTATCAAGGGGATGAGGGGAAGGAGGAGCAATGCGAGAGAGACTGAAGCAGTGAGAAGTGCAAAGGTTTTACTCATCAAGGGGAGTAGGAGCTGACTGTGATCAATAGTATTGTTAGAGCTGGGGTGTAGCACAAGGATAAGTAAAGGAACATGCTAAGAAGGGCTACTGTTGCTATGAATGTGGATGGAAAGGCTAGTTCTTATCTTGTGAGTTCAAGAAGAATGCATTATTTAGATGTGCGGTCTGAGAGAGGTGGAACATGGCCTGGTCATACTGATTTATTAAGGCAGTGGTACAGAGATTTTTGAGGAGCAGAAAGGAATGGAACTAATTTTTGTGGAGTTAAAGGGCTGGATTTTCCAAGCCCCGAGGGGGCGGGCATGGAGGTGGGACAGCCGGTAAATTCGGAGAAAGTGGGGGCGGATGGCAAACCCGCCCCCATCCCGCCTCCGCGGCCTTTTGCCAGGAGGCGGTAAGATGTGTAGCTTCGGGTCCCGTCTCCCGGAGGCATGAAAGGCATTTAATCCTTTTAACTGACTGTTAAAAAAGAATTTGCTTATGGGATCAGGGCGCCGCTGGCAATGCCAGCATTTATTGCCCATCCCTAGTTGCCCTTGAGAAGGTAATGGTGAGCTGCCTTCTTGAACTGCTGCAGTCCGTGTGGTGAAGGTACTCCCACAGTGCTGTTAGGTAGGGAGTTCCAGGATTTTGACCCAGCGACGATGAAAGATCGGCGATATACTTCTAAGCCAGGATGGCGTGTGACTTGGAGGGGAACTTGGAGGAGGTGGTGTTCCCATGTGTCTGCTGCCCTTGTCCTTCTAGGTGGTAGAGGTCGCGGGTTTGGGAGGTACTGTCGAAGAAGCCTTGGTGAGTTGCTGCAGTGCATCTTGTAGATGGTACACACTGCAGCCACGGTATGCCAGTGGTGGAGGGAGTGAATGTTTAAGGTGGTGGATGGGGTGCCAATCAAGCGGGCTGCTTTGTCTTGGATGGTGTCGAGCTTCTTGAGTGTTGTTGGAGCTGCACTCATCCAGGCAAGTGGAGAGTATTCCATCACACTCCTTACTTGTGCCTTGTAGATGGTGGAAAGGCTTTGGGGAATCAGGAGGTGAGACACTCGCCACAGAATACCTAACCTCTGACCTGCTCTTGTTGCCACAGTATTTATGTGGCTGGTCCAGTTAAGTTTCTGGTTAATGGTGACCCCCAGGATATTGGTAATGGGGGATTCGGCCTTTGTGTGGTCATTGGTGCATGAACGCATCACCATGGAAAGGTTGGCAACCTCCATGGAGGAGATAGCTCGCCAGGGTACGGAAAACATGGTGAGTGCTCATAAGAGAATGACATCTCTTGAGGAGCGTTGGCCATCTATTGAACAGAGAAACCTGACCTTCATGGAAGTCCTTCTGAGTAGGACTGCCAGTGCAGATACGGGTCCTCATGGCCCCCTAAAGCACAGCAAGATGCTCTCAAGCCACTGCCAAGCGCTGGCCCCTTCTGGCCTGTGCAGCTTCAGGTGAGTGAGCAGCAGCCTGGTGCTCCTGTTGCTCATCCTGCTGTTCCTGGTTCTGCTGCCGCCTCTGCTGCTGGAGATCCTCTAATGGCAAGAAGGGAAGGAAAAAAAGGCGTCCCATGCTTCTGGTAGATGCCTCCGCTGAGGAAGCGCTGAGTGAGGGTGGCGAGAGGGGCTTCCCAGGAAATCACATTGGAGAAGTGTGTGAGGCTCCAACCTTCCACAGCTGTGCCTAAGCCTTGAAGAAGTAGCCCCAAGCCTGCAACAACAAGGTCCTTCACCATACAAATGCTCTCCGATTAAATCGCAGCTTTCCCGAATGACCTGCAGCTGAGAGCAAGCACGCCGGCAAGCTTCACGCCAGGTTTCCTCAGCGGGGTTCCCCGCAGGTGTGTTTAGCATGGGGAACCCTTGAAAATAGCAAGGGCCCCTTAAAATGGCATTAAACATGCCAATAATTGGTGATTAGGGTCCCGACGGCCAGTCCCGCCAGCGGCGGGCGGGACTGATTCGGGTCGCAGAGAAACGGCGGTCCGAAAGTCGGACGGGGCGGCGAATCAGGTGGGGGGGCGTCGCGACCCCCTATTTCTGCGATTTTTGGCCCCCGCCCGCCTGAAAACCCACCCGACGGCTGGCAGAAAATCGGGGCCTTCGTCTCCACGATGACTGTGCGGTGGTCACTGCTTCAAAGCTGTAATGGACAGATGCAAGGGAGAGAGCTCGCCGGTTTAGCGACCAGGCATTGGTGGCTCTGGTTGGCGCTGTGGAACGCCGATCGGCAGTGCCGTTTCCAGAGACTGGCAGGAGGCCATTGCCCCGGGAGTTTACAAGGGTGTGGAGGGAGGTTGCCCAGCACGTTTCATCCAGGAGCCTGGTCCAAAGGACGCATACCCAGTGCCGCAAGAAGTTCAACGACCTCACTCGGGTGGTCAGGGTGAGTACATGCTTGAAAAACCTAGACATCCCACCATCTCAACCTCACTCTGTGCACAGATGGTGTAAATTCCCGAATCCCCAACACTCACCCAACAACTATGCCCATCTACTAAAAGTCACATGCACATCCCGCACCTTGCAGACCTTAACGGCTATTCAACTATGGTAGGCACATCTGCCAGACACATGGCTGCACACTCACTCAGGCGCTGTCCTTTTTCTTGCAGGCCAAGATTTCACATAACCGGAGGGAGTAACAATGCACAGGAGGGGGACAGGTGGAGCTGCACCCCCCTCACACAACTGGAGGAGCGCGTCCACAGACTCATCGCCAGTCATGTCGTCGGCGCTGTGGCCGTTGGAGAGGTCGACCCCCTTGGGGACAGCAACGGTATGTTCATCAGCTTCACCTCCTCTCCAGTATGCACCAGCCAGGGTCTCCAGAATCCTTGTGGTCTGCTGCGTCCTGCACAACATAGAGCTGCAGCGACGATTAGTGCTGCATGAGGAAGAAGGCGCAGAGCACACAGCCACTTTGGAGGGGGAGGACGAGGAGGAGGAGCATGAGTTTGAGTATGAGGATGATGAAGATCTTGAGCAGCCGTTGATACCAATGCCACTAGTACATGACCACATTGCTGCCCGTGATGCCAGGAATCACCTCATCATGGCCAGATTTAGTTAAGTTCATGCAAAACAGACAAGTGGCTGCCACATGCATTGCACATTGGCATCAGCCCACATCAACACCATTAACCATCCCTACAATGACCAGTTCTATATTTTCAATGTCACCACCATTGATGGAGATTAAAATAGCCCTGACCATCCACTCTGCCACTTCCAAGTGTCAACACACATTTGCCAAGAAGCACAAAGTTCACGCATGTAAAGATTTAATGGACAAAATCACTTTAACAGGAACTTGTCAATAACATTGAAAGAAACACCCAAGTGACTACCCTTGTGACTCTATTTGTGTGGCATCTTTCTTTTACAAGTGCTTCCACGTGGTGCAACCCCTGTGGCTTCAGCAGAGGTAGAGGGAGCCTGCTCACTTCCCTGCTGCATCTGCTTAGACGCCTTTGGCGGTGGTCCTCTGGGTTTTGGAGCCTGAGTGGGCCCCGCCAAAGTGTGCTCCTCCTGTGACTGCGCAGCGGCAGACTCGGCCATCGCTGTCCGGGGAGGCATCTGGGGCTCTGACTGAGGAGTAGGCAAGGGGCTTGAAGTGTGAGCGTTTGGAGAGGATGTGCCCTCCCACCATCATCCCTCTCATGGGTCACCCGCACTTCTCTACTTGCAAGTAGCTGGAGAGCACCTTGCTGCGCATCAGTGGGGCCATGAGGACCCATGTTGACATTGACATTACTCCTAGCAAGGACGTCTATGAGCCTCTGGTTTCTCTCCTCAATAGATGTCTATCTATCCTCCATAGATGCCCATCTATCCTCCATAGTTGTCCATCTATTTTGAATTGAGACCATGTGCTCAAGCGACTGGTGCATTATGTCCTCCATGCAGGTTGCCATCCTATCCATGGAGGAAACAACAGTCGCAAGTGCGTGTGCCACGATGTTGGTCATGCTTGAGATGGACTCCTCCATTCTCTGCAAACTCGCAGTCACCGCAGTTGCAAAACCTGTCAGAGTTTCCTACACTTGTTGCTCCAGCTCCAGGAACGCCCTCTTCGTTGATGGCCCCCGAGGCTCAGCGTCTGCATGCAGCTGAGCAGAGCTGGGAGCGTCCTGCGCCCTCCGGCAAGGAGCCTCCACTGCTGACCCTGTCTCCACCATCTCCACTTGCTGACTTGTGACTTGTGAGACACCAGGTGACAACGTTACTTTATCTCACCTACGACCCACCGAGGTGTGCGTATCTGCGCTGGTGCTGGCTTGCCTTGTCAGAGGTGATGCTGCGCCCTCACAGGCTGGAGCCTCCTCTGAGGAGACCTCTTAATGTTCCTCATGGACATTGGGGGTGGGGGGGCTCTTGCTGGACATGTGGGAGAGTAAAGACATCAGTTAGATATATGATATGTCCATTGCATACAGATACCAATAAGTACATTATGAGCAATCAATTCCTGGTGACATCAGCCCCAATATGAGTGACTGATGAATGACATGTGGATGTATGGGAAATGATTCTGTCACCAGGTTGTTCTGATGAGCCCCTCTCTCCGTCCTCCACTTCCGGCTGATCCACCACTCCAATGATCTCAGGGCAGCCTCCTCTGCAAGAGTCAGAATGGCCAGTGATTGAGGGCCACCTCCTGTTCTCCCCCTCTCCCTCTTGTTGTGGTTCTCTTCTCCTGCAAGGAGGGAAAGAAGAGAAGGTTGCGTGAGAGTGATGAAATGAGTGTAACGAATGGATGGGTTAGACCTTTATAGGAGACTATAATGGAGTGGGGTGGATGTGACACGTTGCCTCCTTTAGTGCTACTAGTTGGTGTCATTACATTAGGATGAGGGTGAGTGTTCGGGGTGCATAGCAAGATGGGGGATGCAATAATGTAGCTAGATAAAGAGGGATGGGTGAAGGTCCAAGGGATGTTGCATTGAGTTGCGATGTGCAGGAGTAGGATTGGGAACGCTGAGTGATGGGGAAGTGATAACAGGAACAGCAGCATGAAGGTAAGTGTGGCTTTATACTAACTTTTCCAGATCGTAGAAGATCATGAAAACGCTTGCGGCACTGAAGCCAGGTCCTCATCACCACACACCTGCCTGTTGCCTCCTCAGCTATTTGCAGCCAGGCTGCCTTGGTCTCCTGGGGAGGTCTTTTCCGACCACTGGCAGGGAAGAGAACCTCCCTGCATGCTCTGACTCCCTCCACAAGAACATGGAGGGAGTCATCACTGAATCGAGGTGCAGCCCTCTGCCTTTGTGAGCTCATTTTTGGAGTTGAACAAGCTATCTCAGCAATGGTTGTTTCAAATTCAGGAAGTGGAATGCAGTGGGGCCATGGGCCCTTTAAATAAACCGGCAGGGAAAGTGTCAGCGCCGGTGTCACTTGACCCACACTTTCTAATAGGGTCGGGGAACGCGACGGGCGGGCTTAACAAGGCCCATTAACGTAAAATATTTTTTTCGGCAGGCTTCAGTAGACAGCGGGACTGTATCCCAACAATGACCTCTCCCGCCCTGAACCCGCCTCGGCTGGCAAAATCACGGCTTATAATTCGATGATAAGA